>NC_136507.1:102839433-102906933 GCF_053919585.1 Euprymna scolopes
CCCTTATTTTGTTCTTTCGTCCTCACATTCCATAATGATGTTTCTGACAAAGAGGAAAGAATTGCTGTTTTCTGGGTCAGAATCTATCCCGTCTAACACTTATCGTTGGCAAGTTTTAAACTTTGAAGTAGTATTTTTAGCTCCTTACATCAAGTGGCTTTATGCCTTATATACGATTTCCACAAAAAATATGTACTTTTACTGCGTATTAGGCCTTCTAGATTATGTACTTTTGCTTTGATACTAATCAACAACCACTTATCGAGACCCAAAAGCCATTCGAAGATAAGGGTTAATGAGATTGTTTATTGGATAATGAAAAACACTATGAGAGGACTTGAAACGATAAGTAGAAAGGCAGGATTTGATCGCTTAATAGAATGGCTCGGCAAGTATGTGTTGATATAAAACTTATAGATGGCTGTGTTGTAGTCAACAGAGAAGTAGTTACGTGGTAATATGTTGCGCGGATTTAACATTCTTGAAAAAATATATATTCATGGAAGTTCGATTTGCTTCCAGGCACACAGTGGAAGAAAGGAAATTTCTCTGCAATTGCGATATGTAACGTAACCGTTACTTATTTTTTTAGCTGTGTCGTTACATTTCAAGTTTTTTCGCACACACACGTTTTAAAATGCTGTGCCATATAACATGTACTTTTTAAAAGTCTCTATTCCCGCCACCTGACGCCAACTTTAGTCAGCGCTTTCCAGGCCTCAATTTCACACTCTCATCTTCCGCAGCGCGTACTTTTTCTACTGTCTTTTTTCTTTTTCTTTTTCTCTCCTTCTTCTTCCCGTGACGTCAGAGCGTGCACACTTGCCAATTTACATACGTACTTCTTCAGCTGCTGCTGCTACTAATATTTCCGTAAGGCAGCTATCCTACGGCTGCTGCTGATTTTCTCACACACGCCCACAGTGTTATGTTACCAAGAGAGCTCACCGCTTCGTTACATATCTTCCATCTCCCAACCCGCGAAAAAATTATTTGCAAGAATTTCAATAAAAACTGCCTGAGATGGTAAAATAAAAATAAAAACAAAAACAAAACAAAAAAACAGAAAAGAAAACTCAAAAGTTTACACAATAAAACATAACTAAATGCAATAAAAAATGTCTTAGAGTATTTCCATTTTATACTTTTTTTCTTTTCACTGTCAGAAATTATTTTCTTTATCTAGAGAGCGCACCGCTTCATCACAGATTGACAAATGAGTTCTTGTGAATATTTCACAAGAGAACCAGAGAGTGTAGCCTAGTCGAGAACTTATCATAACGATAGAGTAGCGAAAGACTAGCAATGACTTTTCTGAGAGAAAGGTACAGTAGGGAAGAGGAGAGATTATCCACCACTAGATTGCGAAATCGGTTTTGCATTTTTATCAATGTATCTCCATATTTCCGTTCAGTCTTGAAAGACAAAGGATACCCCTTAGGGGCAGTAGCGCGTGTGATTGTGAGGCAAGGGTCGCGCAATCTCTAACCACGCCTCTCCTGAATCGGCACTGTTTGAGTCCAGTGGCAAGGAGAAGACCAGGATGACTGGAAACAGTACCGAGATAAGCGGAGAGCACATACAGCATCTGAAAGTCCCAAATGGTCACCCATTTAGTACTGACCAGGTTCAACGTTGCTGAACTTCAGCGATCCAGCGGGAACCGGTGTGTCAACGTGATTAATCAATGTATGGAAGAGTACTCTGAATGGTACCTCCCCCGTTTTAGCAACAGTACTCCATCTTAGGGTGTATTTGACTCTCATATTGATAGAGGAGTGTATAAGGAATCGGGTACTTTTGGAGGGATAACTTTTTTCAAGACATCCTAGCAAAAACTCTCTATCTCTAATATTATATAAAAGTCACTTTGTGTTTGTGTGTGTGTGAGAGTTCCTTCCTCATAGGTTCCGAAACGACTGAGCCTATCTTTTGCAAATTTCACACAAAGCTAATTTATATGTCTGACAGTGTTCTTAGATATGTTTTGTACGGAAATTCATCTGATAAGTATCAACAATCGGAAAAATCCGATCTTAAAAATAGCTTTTCTTTCTTATAGATAAAAAATAATAATTTTACAGAGGAATATTTTACGTTCACAGGTAAGGGAGATAATGAAATTTAAGCAAATCATCTCTTCTTTAAAAAAACGTTTTTTTTTTTTTTTAATATAATCTGGAGATATTGCTTAGTGGTGGAGCATTCGACTACAAATCAAATAATCCCTTGTTCAAACCCGGGTGTATCTTATCATTGTGACATAATCAACCTGAGAGAGTAATTGCCCTCATTGGGGAGCTTTAGATCCCCCCAGGGGCCCGAGGAGGACCGAATAACTATGCTAAGACCGTTTTAATTGATCCCAGGTAACGACAGATAACCCGAGGAAATAGAGAATATAAATATATATTTTATTTCACTGTCAAAATAGATATTGTTTGAAATCAGAGAAATATATTTTGCAGTTAAAATTGATGACAGGAAACTGGGAGCATAATACTGTCTGACTTCTGTGAACTCAAAGCCAGATGTCGGACTGACGGGTGACCTTAGGGGTCATGGGATTTTAATATATCTGTAAATCTCAGATCACAAATTGGTGGATTGCACACCCGCAAAATCTGGGGTTTCCCGATTCCGTGGTGCGATCTGATTGGCTAAGGACACTTCCAACCCCGACTATACACCACTATTAATACAAGTGTCACGCGGAAATTAGCCAGTTTCTAAGCAATTTCAGAAAGAGTTGTGTGCGAACTCGAGGTAACCCGCTGCCCCCTGGAGACGTGACTCTTCTTTCTCCTCCTCCTCCTCCTCCTCCTCTCCCCCCTCCTCCTCCTCCGCCCGTCTGATGCTGTCTGTAAAGAGATTTGAGACTTTGAAAAACTTACCAAGAACTGACGATATTTGTAAAAAAACGTTGTACATAAGTTTGTGAAATAATTCTGTAGAATAGAATTCACGTGTCTGTTTTTCTTTCTGCCTGCGGCTTCGATATTCGCTTTCAGCATACAGGACTCAATGTAACAACCCTAGAGAAGGATCAGACGATCAGAGCCGAGTTTTCAGACAAAAAGGGGTCCTAGCCGAGCTTCATCAGTGTGGGGTTACATCATTTTATTTTCATTTTTTTTATTAATGAGTTCAATTTACGATACAAGAAGAGATATCATTTAAAATCGCCGCAAATCATTTCTTCGTTTGCATATTTTTTAACCAAACATTAATCAGAAGTGACTTTTCCAGAGCATTCATCGTCCATCCAAAATATCAGTTGACTTGAAAAACAAAAACAGACGAAATTTGATGAACGACATTATCATTATTATTTTATTTTATTTATTTATTTATTATATTTATTTATTTATTATATTTATTTATTTTTTATTTATTTTTTTTTTTTTTTGCAAATAAGTCCACCAGGCAAATTATTCCTCTTAATATCATATAATCAATAGAGGATCATCTTATTATCATATAATCAATAGAGGATCATCTTATTATCATATAATCAATAGAGAAGCATCTTAATATCATATAATCAATAGGGGATGGATTCTATAATAATACATATGCAATCTGTATAAATTAAAATATCATGTTTAGGCGTATTGTATGACCAGGTGTCACCGGGCTGCCAGCTAGTTTAAGTATTCTATTTCAGGTCTGGAATGAAAGTCAATCCTAAAAGCTTATTACAGCAAACTGTTTCAAGTAGAGAACGATGCATTCCAACTGGGGCAAAAGTAGCACCCGAGCGTTGGTGGTGAAAGAAGGGAGGCTTGATTTTATTTTGTTTAATCAAGTTTAACGTTCATGAAATCTTCAAATATTTATTCATAGTTTTTGTTTGGATTACTCACATTATAATACTAGCAGGAAGACTCGACGCTGCCCGAGATTGAAATATGACCAACGAATGTTTCACACTTCTATATTTGTATTGTCATTGAAATCGGTGAAATTGCAAATTTTCAATCAAATCGATTGATAGCCTGCTCTAATTGAGGACCCATCGCAGTCCACCGGGAGGAATCTTCACATGCCTCTTGCAGTGACTTAGTTTACAATACATATCGTTTACATTGCACTGTAGAGAACCTACTGTTGATTTTATAAAATCATTTTTATATATAATGGATTGAATTAAAATTTAAAATGCAAAAGTCAAGTATCATGATTAAATTGTGCTCTAAACAGATACATTCATTTCGAACGCGCACCTGTCATATATAAGAACCTGCTGTTGATTTTATATGTCGAACCTTTCTGCTTGTGTGGTGATAAAACTTCTCAAATGCACTTGTTAGGTTGTGTAACGTGTAAACTCTTGTCTAAATCGCCTCTTCCTTCTTTCATCGGATCACTTTGATTATCGATTATCGATACTTATCGAAGACATTCCGATAAACAACATATCCCAGAACACTGCTAGGCACATAAAGTACCTCCGTGTGAAATAATAAAAATCGGCCCAGCCGTTTTTGAATCCATATGGAACGAACTCACACACAAGCATACAGACATGACACCTTAGGACCGAACCATATCTTACTCAGTGAAAATCGTCCCTATTTACGTTTCTCCCCAGGAGGGCAAAGTGAGACACAAGGTCGGTTTTTAATGTAGAAGAAAATCCAGCACCACAAAATGGACCACTCCAGATTAGGTCAAAAATAAACATTGCCTCAGCCTAGGAGGAATTCTCATTCACTGACGGAGGATAGAAAAGTTACGTCGCGTTACACCTTACTTTAGTAATTCATAAGAATTAAACTGGAAAGAAAGAAATAAAAATCCAAGTCGACATTTTTTTCTTTTTTAACAAGAGTTTTTATTAACGTTACTTCCCCGTCTGGACACCACTTAAAACTTTCTCGTCATCGTCCATCTCACCCAGTTTACACGTTTCTTCTTCCCCCGACCGCACGCTAGTCACAGACAGTCCATTCTCGTCCTCAACTTGACACGTCCATTTTCTTCGACGTCGACTTTCTTTTCTCCCGACTATGTGGTGCATTTTTCTCCTTTCCCTTTTTCTTCTCGCATTTCATTTTCCGACTTCTGCTGCTACTACTGTTGCCAATCTTTTCGCAATCCAGCCATTTTTTTTACTGCTGCTAGTATTTTCCCACGCGCTCATATGCACTGTGTTACACAACTTCCGGTTTATAGCTGACCTGTGAGCAACGATTATATATATTAAGTTTAATTTAGTTTCATGCAAAGGAGCAAAGAGGGAATCGAAAATTAAAATTTACATAGTTTCGATATCAATGAAATTTTAGCAATTTAGACATCAATAAATATCCGCCGAGTTTCAGTTTTCTTTACAAATATTTTAAATCAGTTTTAGGGGGGGGGGCTATTTGATATTTCAAATATTTCAGATTTGCATTAAATTTGATTCATAGTCATTCGAAACAAATTAAGCAAAATTCCCCGAACTTCAATTTCTTCTTAATACCCCTTAAGTCTACGTCTTACATTTTAGATATTAAAAATAATTTAACAGATTTCGATCAAAGTTAGAATGCGGATTCTAGATGTAAGGTTTATTAGGATTATATTTTAAATTTACTCTCTGTAAAGAAGTGTAACGGCGTTGCAAAACTGTCCAAGAATGAGTATTTCAACGAATCTATATTATTTTATCTTATATTCTATAAGAATGAGAATATATGTGTGTGAGGACACTTCTCAACCTATATACTCAACGAATTTTTAATCTACAGACTTGAAATTTGGTGTATAGGATATTCAGACAAATTGAAAACTTTTTAATCAGGGCTGCTAAGGACTCAAAATTGAAAAATAAATACAGCTTAGGAGTCATCGGATTTTTTTCTGTTTGTCAACTGTTTCACAAATGTGCATGCGCGACCTTGATACATAACAGCTTAATTTTGTTAATAATAAGTAAATTTTAAAACTCTTATCGTGACAAATTGGCCTAATGGTTATCGTACTTGATTCACTGTCTTTAGGTTTTTGTTTCAATCTCAGCTCAAGTATTTTTTTTTTTTTTTACTTACAAGAAGTAAACAATTTTCAAAAAACATAGAACTCTCATGCACATTACCTCATCTTTCTTCCCGTTTGGGGGGGGGGGATTTAAAGTTACGTTTTATACCGAGCAACGCCGGGTACATATTCTAGTCATATATAAACATAACTTTTTGATGAGGCTGAATTCATTCGATTGATTAACAGCAATCAATATTGTCCTTTTATTTTATTTTTTATTAACATTGATTTTCGAATTCTTTTGATGTCAGTTTCTCCTTACCGCGGAAACAGATGTCTCGAGATGAAATAGTCTGTTTTAATGACAAAAGCTTAATTGACACCGGTGCGAGTCTACTTAGAGCCTTCATGTATTTTATGTAGTAATATGTCAGGAAAAGCATGAACTCACTATTTCCCTTAGCTATGACGAAAATAGCAACTTTAGTTCAATTAATTGCATACAATTATTAATTTACACTAGATACTACGTTTAGTGTTAAATAACGCAAAAGAATTTGGGATAATCACGTTGGCAGTTAAGTATCGTTGAGCTTGGTCAGTAGTAAAATGGGTGACCATTTAAGAACACCAGGTGCTGTATGTGCACTCCGGTTATCTCAGCATTGTTTCTAGTCATCCTGAAATTCTTGCCACTGCAAGCAAGCGGTGCTGAATCAGGAGAGGAAAAGTTAAGGATTACGCAATCTTTGCTTCACAATTCAACGATTGTTATTCATCATCCATCCAGGGTTAGGGTTAGGGTTAGATCGTCCTTGTTGTTCCGATGATAAGCCATAAAATAAACCAGAAAAACAAGGTCAGCAATTTTTTAATATGGATATTGATTTTTGATTGTACAGGGGAATAGGGTCTATTTTTTTTTGGTACTAATAAGTTGCCACTTATAAAAGTCCACTCGAGGAAAGAATTTGGGGGTTGTCAAGTTGACGGTACGACAACACCTTGAGGTTTAATATTATGTAACGCCGAAGGAACAAAAAAGCAAATAAATAAACCCGACTCGGCTTTTCTTTCTTTTTTTTTTAACACAAGTCGTTTATTACCGTTTTTCTTTCTCCCCATCTCGACGCCAGCTTAAAAGTCTCTTGCTGTCACATGTCCATCAATCTTGGCAGGCGTTTCTCTTTCTTCCGACTTCATGCTGGCCACAGCCAGCCCATTCTCGCCTTAACTTTACACGTCCATCTCCTTCAGCGCCTGTTTCTCTTCGACCACGCTGGCCACAGCCGACATATTCTCGTCTTAACTTTACACGTCCATCTCCCTTCAGCGCCTGTTTCTTCTCAACCACGTGGTATTCTTCCTAATTTGCATACGTGTTCAAACGCTGCTTCTGCTGCTAATACAATAGATTACCATCTATCCTTCGGATACTGCTAATATTTTTATACGCGCTCATATGCGCTCTGTTACAGAGGATCAAGTACGGTGGTTGAACAAAAGGTTTCTTCTGTGAGAAAGGGGCTGCAGATAAGGAAAGATATCATCTACTAGTTTTCTCTATTGATTATTATATTGTGCCTAATATATAGTAGTGGTTTCTCGGCGTGGCTCAATCGTAAAATACGCTTAAAGCTGTTTTAATTTATACAGATTTAGTATTCATTATTATAGAGCCAATTCTCTATTGATTGAACACAATATATTGCAGTAGCCGCCCCGGTGTCACTCGATTATAAAATAAGCTTAAATATATTTTAATTTATGCAGATTTCGTATTTATTATTATTGAGCCAAAGCATATAGCCCTAACATTCACATGCAGCACGAATTGGAACAAATACATTGAGGGCGTTGCTAAGGCTGCTGCAAAGAATGTGGGTTCACTTTACCGTGCGAGAAAATTCCTCCCACCAGAGAGCGTCCTTTATCTTTACAAATTCACAATTCGCTCATGCATGGAGTATTGCCACATCTGAGCTGGTGCATATGCTACTAATCTTTCCCTCTTACAGTCCAAAAAAGTCTCAAACCTAATAGATCGCGCACGATTAGCCGAACTCCAACGCCTGTCCCATCACCCCAATGTCGCATGTGCTCTAATAATCTCACAGCACTCGTGCCCTATCGATGTAATATGCCGATTAACCTGACAAACAGCAAAATCCCATCCCTTCACTGTTGAGGTCTGAAAAGTCATCTACTCCGATAGTTTCTTTCCTTGCGCTGCTAGACTTTGAAATCCCTTCCCTGTTTCCAGATTCACTGGCTGTACATACAAGCAAAAGTTTAAATGTAATGTGAACAGACATCTCGCTCCTCAACTCCCCTCAGTCCCCTGCTAGATATGATCCTAAATAGTAGCCCTTTACGTCCAAGTGGCAATATGCCTTCTTTAGGGTAAAAAGGTGTTTTTAAAAAAATAGTATTACGTTGTAATAGAAAAAATACATTTTTATACTTTTTGAGTCAGTAACGATACAGAAAAAAACAATTTTTTCCATTGAATTCATGTCGCCATCTTAGAAATCCGTCGATTATACTAGCATATTTACTCATTTAAAAAGTGTTTTTCTTCCAGTTTCATGCGCAATG
The DNA here is from genome assembly GCF_053919585.1 of Euprymna scolopes. Classification (NCBI taxonomy): domain Eukaryota; kingdom Metazoa; phylum Mollusca; class Cephalopoda; order Sepiida; family Sepiolidae; genus Euprymna; species Euprymna scolopes. The sequence goes on from NC_136507.1 coordinate 102,848,002, forward strand.
CTAAATAAAGTTTAACTCTAAAACGTTCAGCATGTCATAATCTTAAAATAAATGTTTACCGCCTATACATATTTTTAACGCAATCTATCGTCGTCTTTCTCTACGCATATTTAATATGTCAAACCAATAGAAACGGAGACATACTCTGACAGACCAATGGGAATATAGATATACTATGACAGACCAATGGAGATGTAGACACAATATGACAGATCAATTGAAATTTTGGCATAACCTGACAGATCAATGGAAATGTAGATATAACCTGACAGACCAATGGAAGTGTAGACATAACATGTCAAACCAATGGAAATGTACACATAATCTGACAGACTAATGGAAATGTAAACATAACCTGACAGCCCAATAGAAACGGAGACATACTCTGACAGACCAATGGAAATGTAGACATACTATGACAGACCAATGGAAATTTTGGCATAACCTGACAAAGCAATGGAAATGTAGACATAACCTCCTAAAGAAAATATGATATACGCTTATGTAATGTGTGCTTTTAGCGATGAAAATTATATTTGAAACTTAAGCATGACAGACTAAGTGTTATCACGAAAGATAAACTGACGGAACTCCTATTCACCAACACCGCAATTTACACCAACAAATCCCAGCTTCGATGCTTTCTCTCAAATGTGGAACTATCACCCTCGACCTCCCCGAAATTCATCTTTCTTAACACAGTATTTCTCCTCATTTATAAATGAATGCCGCATATTAAAAAATCAGCTATAGACACAAGTTTTTTTAATCTCTATTTGATTCCGCGATACTCGCACCTGACATGCCAAACAAGTGTCGATATTTTCTTGTATTACCGTAACAACGGACAAAGACCCTTATATAAATATGTGGACGTATTTAAGGGCGACTTCAAACTTACACGTTTCAGATCTACGAAAATAGTATTTCGAATTTAACCGTATTTTATCGCCGAAGATGTTGCAATGGCGGGAGTTGTATATGCCTTAAAGAAAACTCAAACACGTGTAGTGTCGAACATAAATAGATATGACATTATTTTAAAAATTACTTTTTTTGTTTTCTGTCAATTCCCCTGTCTCGTTGACTGGTAAAATAAAGGGAATCTATTTTCCGTCTCTTTGTAACATTGTTGTATCTCTAATTGACCAACAAGTCGTCCGGCTCTCAATACATGTCACTAGACATAGCTGGCTTTCAATCCACGGCACCAAACACAGCTGGCTTTCAATCCACGACATCAGATACAGCTGGTTCTTTATACACGGCACCAGACATAGCTAGTAATCAATACACGGCACCAGACATCGCTGGCTCTAAATACATGGTACCAGACACAGTAGGCTCCCAATATACTGCATCAGAGATGCCTTTCCGGCACTTCCCAATCGCCACCCGTCTTTTCCTTTTTATTCTATTTTTCTCCCTGTCCGCTTCCTACCGATCTTTATGCCTATATATGCATTCCATGATCTTACGTCACGAATACGTCACAGCTTTAAATGCTTACTCGACACGTAAGTTGTTATTTAATGGTGGACCAAGATTACGTTACACATTCACCCCAAACGAAACTAACCAAACCAGTAAGAACCTGACAATTAACAAGAGGTGTGATAAATTTTGTTTCCCTCCGTAGAATTATCTAGGGAAAAAAGATTTGCTTCCAATAAAATAGTGATAGCAAAAATTGAAGTGATTTTGAGGCAAAGAAAAAAAATCGTTCTATGAACAGAAAATGCATCGTATTTTGAGAGAAAAGCTTGAATTAATGTATAACTTTAGACTAAGTTGATGAATATACGCCATTTTGAACTTAGAAAATTTGGACTTTGTTTTAGTTTAATGTAAGCAAATAAGTAATTGCAACTTCTCTTCCAATTTTCGGATCTTTTAATCATGTCCAAACGCATTTTATTTCCTTTTGATGGGTTGATAGTTGCTATTTCTTCTGATGAGTTCAGGGTAAAATAGACTCATTGGTTGATATAATAATTAAGTGAATGATTTTGTGCTACGAAACAGATACTGTCAATAAGTGTAAATGTCAACTGAATTAAAGAAATAAATTGTAAGATGGGTAACATCATGAAATTTGGAATATAGACTTTTGTCATTTATTCATTATATGCTCTGTAATTACATTGAGCTTCTTAAAAATATTTCCATATATATATATATATATATATATATATATATATATATATATATATATATATATATAATGTAAGATATATACAGTTGTATTTAAAGGATTAGCTATATATATATATATATATATATATATATATATATATATATATATATATAATATTTATTATGACATATATTATATATACATATTTCCAAGTCGTACCATTGGTTTCGTTACGCCGAATCAACCATAACAGGTTGGACACAGTCAGCGTATTAAATAGTGTATCTTCAGCTCTCACATCCACGATCGAGCACTTTATTGGATTTTTTTCATCACCTCCTGACACACACACACACACACTATATATATATATATATATATATATATATATATATGGATAGATAGATAGATAGATAGATAGATAGATAGATAGATAGATAGATATATTAAATAATGTATTGAACTAAAAATCAATATTATTGAATTGGAAATATTTTGGAGAGGAGTAAATTGTATAATTTTTATTTAATTATTTGGACTATTAATCTCATCTTCTAGTTGTTTTCACAACGTTTCGGCCAATTATTTCTCTGGCTTTCATCAGGTTAACTGCGACGGGATAGGAATGTCAAATCCTCCAACTACATCCACAGCAATTGCTGCCTTCAATAGCCGTTGTCATCTCACAACGTTTTGATCAACTAATCCTTTGACCGGCTTTGGGTGAGATCGAAACCGCTACCTCTAGCTCCACGCTCACCTAGAATCGTAGATATTTCACATCTCTATCCACTGCAGCACGGGCCCCAAAGAAAAAAAAATTGCAACCTAATATTTTTCAAAAATGCTCAGTACATATGTAGAGCTATTATAAGTGAAATTATATTTTATTAACGACCTACTACATCTTAATATCCTTTTTCTATCTCATTTCTAAGCAAATGTCCTTAAGCCAGTTTTTTTTTTTTTAGTTTTGTTTTGCTTTTTTGTATAAATGTATATTCCTGGCTTTTCCCCATTTTTGATGAGAAGCACATAGCTTGGCAATGCCATGGCCCAAAGAGGTTAATTTTACTTTTTTATATATTGATCTGATGAGGTAATAACGTTTAATCTAACTTTTAATTCTTATTTCTTGTATAAATTTCTCCACTTAGCCGTGTAGAACTTTTACTATCTTGATAGGTTTGTTTGCTTATGTAATATTACGTGGCGTTAAACTTTACTTTAGCAATTTATAAAAAATAAAACTGGAAAAAAAATCCGGGTCGGTATTTTTTCTTTTTTAACTCAAGTCGTTTATAACCATTTTTCTTTCTCCCCGTCTCAACACCAACTTACAAGTCTCTTGCTTCTGCTCCACTACACGCCGACCGTAGAAAGCCATTTCTTATACGTCTATCTTTTTCGACCGCATAATTTTTTCTCCCTTTATTTTGCACGTCCATCTCCTTCGGCGTCGACTTTGTTTTTCTCCGATCACGTGGTGTCCTTTTTTTTCTTGTTTTACTTCAGACGCAAACCCAAGCACACTTGCCAATTTGAATATGTGTTACAACGCTGCGTCTGCTAAATGATGATCATCAACGAATGTTCCACACTTCCAATACTATTATTATCAATAAAATCGATGAAATCGCCCATTTTTTTTTCAATCAAACCAATTACTTCTCTAGTCAGGGACCCACTGCAGTGCACCCAAGGGAAGCTTCCCGTGCCTTCTTGCTATGATTTAGTCAACAATACACTGTAGTCTACATTGCACTGTAGTGAACCTTCTGTTGAGTTTATAAAATGAGTTTTATTAATTGGCTTGAATAAAAGTTTATAATGTAAATGTCAAGTATCATGCTTCAATTGTGCTCTAAACAGAAACATCCATTTCGAAAGCACCACTGTCATATCAAAGAATCTACTGTTGATTTCGTGTGACTGGCCTTTCTGTTTGTGCGGTGATACTTCTTAAATGAAGTTTTGATGTTGGGCTATATAAGAGTGTACATTTTATACAAAATCGGACTGTTCCTTCTTTAATCGGATTTTTTCTAGTATCGATTTTCGATATTTATCGGGGGCATTCTGATACCAAACCTATCTAAGAATACTCCCAGACATATAAAGCAAATTTGTGTGAAATTTTTTTAAATCGGCCCTACCGTTTCGGAAACCATAGGGAAATCGGCCCTACCGTTTTGGAAACCATAGGGAACGAACTCACACACACAGACACACACATACAAAGTTACTCTTGTATATAAATAGAGATAAGTTTGGTTTCCGTATCTAAAGAATTAGCATATAGACGACCAGAAATCTTTCTTTGAATTTGAAACCGACGGTATTGATGTTGTTTTGATCTCTGGTAACACCGTTATATATATATATATATATATATATATATATATATATATATATATATATATATATATATATATATATATATATATTGTCTCTGTATTTAAACAATTACCATATATAAATAACTGGTATGACAGTCAAACAGTTTTAGTGTCATTAATTCATTAATTGTCTGCAATTGTATTTGGCGACCCACGCGAAAAGCACCCACCCACGTGCAGTTCTTCGCGTAAACATCCCCTCTCCTTTGTTCCCCGCCATCTCTGTACTAACAACTGACCGGTGGCAGAAAATGAAAAAAAAAAAATAAAATAAAAAACGATCACACTCAGTGTCGTGTTAATGGCGAGCAAACATTGCCAAATACGGTTGCCGTCCCCTACTTTTGAGGCCACGCCCTCAATCGATGCTGCTGATGTGCTACTCTTCGCTGCCGGATGCAGAGTTGATTGATGAGTGGAATCTCCTCCGTTTAAAACGGCTTTGGATATAAAAAAAGCGCAGGTTTTCAGTACAGGCTCCGCGCTAATCACTTGCAAAAACTACGACCTGAGTTTGTCAAATCTTAATGGAAACCTTTAACGGGTTAATACACTAGCGCTCTGAAAGTCGCCTTATTTTTAGTCTTTGACATTTTACTTAAAACGGTATATGACTATATTAAAGTTGTCAATCAACGTTTGTTTCCCTAAGTTTTTCATTTTTATATATTTTAATCAAGAAAAATGTATGCTAAAATATTCTTTAATCTCGGGATTGAGTTATGTTTAAATTTTAATCATTCTAAATAACTGTAAATTATCATTGTGTTTTAAGTTACCTGTCTCCTACAATCTTTCTCTTTAATATTAAGCCTGGTCGGAACCAGATGGTTGCCAGATTGAGAATGCCAAGCGCTGCATCCCGTGGGCAGGCATTGTAAATAGGACACCTCCCTGCAAGAACAACAAAAACCTAACCTCGACATCTCCCTGACAAGGATATGCCAACAATTGGAAATCGCTTGTAAATTTGATTTGTTTAACTCACGTCCCTCCCCCTCAACAAGGCACATCGCCATTTGTATGTAAGGGGCTACTATATGGGACCATGCTAAGGACATTTGAACTTCTGCATATCAGTACAGTCAGGGAAGCAGGTAGCAGGAAGAGAATTCCAAAGTCTAGCTCTTCGAGGGAAGAAACTATTAGAGTAGAAAGCTTTCTGCCATTTAGGGACCTCAACTGCGAAGGGGTGTGATTTTGTTGCTAAACAGGTTTGTCAGGGATATGTACGTTGAGGGGGGCACAAGTGCAACGAGTTCATCAGAGCATATTCCATTAAAATACTTGTAAAACAGACACAATGCAACATTGTGGCGATGGGACAGTGGCTGGAGCTTAGTTGACAAAACGGGACTTATTAAATTAGTTGCTTTCTGTTTCTTCTACAGAAGGTCAGAAAAACATTGGTACCGTCGGTTTCAAGCCTAACATAAGGGGGGCCAGTTAACGGTAACTCGTAAATAAAGTTAGGCTCTCGTCAGAACATGGCTGACGAGAGCCTAACTTTATTTACGATTTACCATTAACTGGTCCCCCTTATGTTAGGTTTGAAACTGATGGTACCAATGTTTTTCTGCCGTTCTGTACAATTAATATTAGGTTCTTATATTGAAAAATGTTTTTCTTTGTAATCGAGCACTTTGTTGGAATTCTTTCCCAAAAAACAGTAAACAAATAACAAATATATATATATATATATATATATATATATATATATATATATATATATATATATATATATATGAATAAAAAAGAATGCGAAAAGTATAAAAGCTTATAACTTTTCTTTATTCGTTTTTAATTGGTGACGTGCAGGAATACAAAATAATAATATTATGAAAAAAAATTTAAAAACTTTTTTCATAAGTACATAATTTTCGACCGATCCTTCAGTCTTCATCGGTGTAGTGAAAGTATGAAGATGCACGGGGAAAAGGGGAATGGAAAAGGAAGGTAGAGGAGGAGGAGAAGAAGGAGGAGGAGAAGGAGGTATAGCCAATGAGAAGGTGTCACGTCAGTCTTAAATATATAAACATATAAGTACGCACATACACACATGCACACAGTACATATATACATACAAACGAAAAATTAAAAATTAAACAGTAAATAAAAATGAGAAACGCGTCTTTAACTGTCTAATCCTTTGAATTCTGACGATATTATTTATTCTAAGAGAGAATAAGAATTCAAAGGATATGAGACGGTATGAGGAGAAACGCTATGATGCTCATTTGTAATTTAACGGCTATTTCTCTTTATATATATATATATATATATATATATATATATATATATATATATATATATATATATATATATATATAAAGAAAAGAATTCAAGACTGTAAATAAAAACTTACGAGGAAATTTATTGTTCAACAGAATACTCCAAAAACAATTTTCAAGAAATCCTTATTCCGCGGAGTTTCAAAGAATGCTATTCTTCTCTTCAGTCGGTAGAAATGATTGCCACAAGACAGAGCAGAATGTAGACCTCAGCTTTTACATCAGGACTTTCTTTCTCCTAGATGCATGTCCTAACGACGACTGAAGGTGCATCTCTCCCTGTGGTTTTAACGTGCCCCAGATACTAACCTAGAAATTTCTACGTCTATGCACTTCTGATAAAAAATTTCGACCGTAATGATAGGCCGCTAGTCTTTCAGATCGTTTTTAGTTCATAAACACTATTTATTGTTGACTATAATTTAGAAAGGTTCTGTTATTGTAATGTTTTAGCTTTAAGTCGTGGTGGTAGCATTTCAATTCACATGAATTTATTAACTGCAAAGATAGATTTAATCAGGTAAGCATATTTTAGCTGAGAGGAAGATGTATTCCTTATTGAACATATCAAGATAGCATAAAATTCGAAATTGAGGTAGCTTATGAATATCAAATATCAAATCTCTAGCGAGAAATCCAGCGTTGTTAGACCAGGCTCTCTTACATCTAGGGATATCTACTGTGAAGGGGTTGGATTTAGCTGCTTGTCTGGTATGCAACGTCATAACAACACATTTTTATGTAAAAAAAAAAGTTTAAGAGAAAAAAGGATTCAGCTAGTAATCTTGACGTTCCGAAGTTGACTTTCTCCATCTTTGTGTTTAATAAGACATGTGCAGATTGTGTAATTAAAGAAGAGAAACATTACTGAATATTATATCAGAATTTCTTATGCTCCACATTAATATAAAAAATAGAGACACGACAAAGTCGCTCAAATCTAATACTGGAATACATGCAAACTCTATGAAAAGTGGTACAAGAAAACGATGTTCAATTTCTTTGGAACATACGCATACAAACTGATAAAGTCTTTGGCCATTCCAAACCTGACATAATTTTTCTAAACCAAAACAGAACTTGTTCAATCATTGACAGTTCGATACCAGAATGCAAGAGAAAGAACATGAAATAACATCAAGACCTGAAATGGGAATTAATTAGACTATTGAAATATAAAGATGTCCATTGTAATTGGACCGCTTGAGACCTTAACGAAAAGCCACCATAAATTGATCAATCAGATTGACAAGGTAATTTCTTTTCCAATTTTGCAAAAGACTTTCCTGTTAGGAACAGCGAAAGCGTTAAAGTACAACTTAAATGTCTAAAGTCAAAGGAACCTAAAAGCATCAAAAGATTGAGACTACTATGAAACAACAACAACAACAACAACAACAACAACAACAACAACAACAACAACAACAACAACAACCTAATAATAATAATAACAACAACAATAATAATAATAAAATAATAATAATAACAACAACAACAACAATAATAATATTAATAATAAAAATAATAATAATAACAATAATAAGACCAATAATAATAACGATAATAACAATAATAATAATAACAAAAATATTAATATTAATAATAATAACAATAATAATAAAAATAGTAATAATAATAATAATAACAACAACAACAATAATAACAACAACAATAATAATAGTATAAATAATAATAATAAACATAATAATAATAACAACGGTAATAAGACCAATAATAATAAAACCAATAATAATAACAATAATAATAACAACAACAACAATAATAATAATAATAATAACAAAAATATTAACAACAACAACAACAACAACAATAATAATAATAATAATAATAATAATAATAATAATAATAATAATAATAATAATAATAATAATAACGAAGACAGCAAAAAAAAAAACAAAGGGTTGACTGATACGAATTAACTATTTTTAGTTGGGAGATTTCCATGTTAAAAACTTTAAACTAGACAATTCTAATGCAATGCTTACTTACCTCTTCAGCAACAGCCGCTCCATCATCATCATCATCATCATCATCATCATCATCATCATCGTGCAAACATTGTTCACGATTTATTACAGACTATAGCCAAGACGACAGTAACGCCCTCCCCAGGCACACTTTAAAACGTGTTTTTTTTTACTGATTCGAATATAATTTTCTCTTCGGAATTCATCTTATCTCGAGGATGGTGAGAATATTAACTAAAAATTATAGATGATTGCATTAACCTTTCAGATAATTAAATTGGGAGAATTTTAAAACGATTTGGTGCTATTAATCACAACGTTCTAAATAGATTGTAATGAATTCAAGATATATATATATATATATATATATATATATATATATATATATATATATATACATATGTGTGTGTGTGTGTGTACTAGCATGGAGACCCGACTTTGCTCGAGATCGAATAAGAGTCAACGAAAGTTTCACATTTCCAATACTTTTATTGTCATCGAAATCGGTGAAATCGATCATTTTTTCAATCAAATCGATTAATTGCTTGCTCTAGTCGGGGACCCACCGCAGTGCAACTGGAAGAAGTTTTATATGCCCTCCCGCAGTAATTAGTCCACAATGCATTGTAGTCTACATTGCACTGTAGAGAAAGTACTGTTGATTTTATAAAATTACATTTATATATAATAGCTTGAATTAAAAATTTAAAAATTTTATCATTATTCAATTGTGTTTTAAACAAAAAGATTAATTTCGGACGCGTCCCTGTCTCATGAAAGAACCTACCGTTTATTTCGGTCAGCCAATTGCAAGTAACTAGAAATCTCTTCAGGGAATAATGTTTACACAAAAGTGCAGTTCGTGATTAAAAACTCTACTTTTGTATAAGCAGCATCCATTGGTTCATTCTCTTCTGAAAAAATATTAACTTGGAAATAAGACAATGTCAAAACATTGTTAATTCACTTCCCTCATAGCAGCAGCCGAATAGCGCAACAGTCATCTGGGCGGTTAGGTTTCGAACCTGGCTTGAAATAGTTGCTTGTCTAGCCGCACTGATGAGCTGTATATGGATAACACTATATATATTTATATATATATATATATATATATATATATATATATATATATATATATATATATATATATATATATATATATATATATAGTAAGTTATAAAAGTATATATGGAAATTAATACAGAATGTACAGAATATTCCGCGTTTCATTCTCGTGAGAATTCGTCAGGCTTATGCTGTATAGCTTAATTGTCATATATATTTTTATAACTTACTATCTAGCTCTAGCAATGTATTGAGCACTGTTGAAGTAAATACTGAAGATTTACGCTAAAAATTATATTTTCGTATATTAATTTATGTGATTAAATGAAGTAGTCATATATATATATATATATATATATCTATATCTATATATATATATATATATATATATATATATATATATATATATATATATATTTAAAGTGATGGTTGTGTAGTTCCAACGAGAGAAAAAATGTATATTTAAAAGAGTGTAGCCATCAACAATTGTGGGGTTTTTTTTTTAAGTTTTTCATCATATTTTTATTTTAAAATATTTTTATAACGCGTTTCGAGCTTAGGGTGTGCTCTCTTCAGATGTTTTCGTAAAAAGTTTTTCTTTAAAATGGGGGTTTGAAAAGTTATTTTTACCTCCGCTGATACTAAATGTGTTTCTCAGAGTGATGTGTGGTCTAAGACATTCTGTCTCCAACTGTAAGTGTTCAAAGTGTCCGATCAAAGTTAGATACAAAGAGGGCGCTTTTGGTCAATTTGGTGAAGGTTTTTATGGTTTTCTTAGGTTTTTTTTAAAGACTTTCTTTCCCCATGTATAGCACACACTCACACACAATCACACACGCATACATATACATACATGTGCATATGCACACGCACACGTACGCAGGCACACACACATACACACACGCACATACACAGAAATATATGTAGGAGTATACATATATACATACCCACCTACACACTCGCACACGTACTCACACACATCCACCACTAACACGTCAGGCACATATTGGTTAATTATTTTTATTTTTTTTATTTTTTTATTTTTATTTTTTATATATATATTTTTTTTCCAACCAAAACACGCATGTATATATGCGCTTAATCATTCAGACATAAATACACGCACACACACACACACACACACACACACACACACACACACACACACACACACACACACACACACAAGTAAGATGGAGAATAGGTAGGAAAAGATATATATACACACATATACACGCAAATACACATACATACATATATACCTACATGCATGTGCATACACACTCACAAACATCCACATACTATGTAGGCACATAGTATGTGGATGTTTGTGAGTGTGTTTGTTTCATAATACGTTCTGTCCATGATTACTACGGCACTGCCTTTGTCTGCTTCTTTTATTACTATGTCATTATTATTACGGATCTTTTCGAGTGCTTGTTTTTGCTTATGTGTGAGGTTGCTTGTGGTTTTGTCTTTTTTTTGGAGGTTAAGGTTCCAGAGATTTTCGAAGTAGCTGTTTAGTTCTTTTGTGTTGTTCTGTTTATTAGGGAAATATGTTGATTTGTTTTTTACTAAAGAATCATCTTTGCCCCCTTTGTTATCTAGTGTTTCTATTAGTCTTAATTTCTGTTCGAATTCTTTAAGGTCCTTTTTTAGTTCCGCTATATTGCTTTTAGAGGTGGGGCAGAATTTGAGGCCCAGCTTCAGTATTTCCATTTCGTTCTTTGATAAGGAGTATGCGGATAAACTGATGATTTTGGGTCTATATATATATTATTTCATGTACATATATAGATAACATGAGTTTTGAGGGTTACAAAATTTTATTATCACAATTAGAAAGGGAAGACTATTTTTTTAATATTCTTTATTAAAAATGATTAGAGAAACAGAAAGGTTAGCCGTAAAATACACACACACACACACACACACACACATATATATATATATATATATATATATATATATATATATATATATATATATATATATATATATATATATATATATATATATATATATGATAAAAAGTCTATATTCCAAATTCCAAGATGCTGTATATCTTACCGCTTATTTCTTACAGCACATTAAAATGTTAAATTCTTAACAGCACCTGTTTCGTAGCGCAGAACCATTCATATAATTATTATTATGTCAATTTTTAATCCTTTCTACCCTGAATAATCCGAAGAATACAAAAAGAATATGGGCATGATTACATAAATCGGAAAATCGGAAAAGTAGTGCAATTGTATTTTGTGATACTTAAGCCATCGTATATATATATATATATATATATATATATATATATATATATATATATATATATAGAGAGAGAGAGAGAGAGAGAGAGAGATAGAGAGAGGGAGAGGGAGAGAGAGAGAAAGTGGGGTAATGAAAAGATAGGACATCTCTAAAAATGCGGCCAGTAATTATGTAAATTGTTTTTATCTTGCTCGAAATAAATGTTTTTTTCGTGGAGTGCAGCGACAGCTGTACAATCTAACATAAATTGGCGGATGTTTATTTAGTTTTTGTGCGGATGACTTGTAATGTTCAAGTCGTGTTTATTTAATTGTATTTATTTTATAGGATCTAAATGAAAAACGAATAAAAGCGAAAATAAAATAATATGAGGGTAGATTAAAAAAAGAAAGAAAGATATTTCTACTATAGGTTGCGACAGAAATACCTCCCACATTTAAAATTTTCAACTATGTGTTGCTAATGAACTTCTGCAAGTGCCGATGATGTTTTCATTTAGCTGATAACGTTTTTTCAGTAACCAATACGGTTTGGACTGGTGCACATCGTGCTTTTATTGTCGAAGTGTTTTTGAAGAATGGTGCGTTTGTAACTGCAACACAAACAGCTTTCCAAGTTCATTACAAGTTAGGACGGAAGTGCTGCTGTTCCAGATAAAAAAGCAAGTGCCGATGATTTTTTCATTTAGCTAATTCGTTGCCATTTTATTTTCAGGAAACATCATCAAGTAAATATAGTTTGAATTGGTACATGTTGTGCTTTTACTGTAGAAATGTTTTTGAAGAATGGTGAATATGTAACTGCAACGCAGAGAGCTTTCCGACTTCATTAGAAGTTAGGACGGCATGATGTTGTTCCAGATAGAAAATCAATTCAGCTATGGGTTGAAAATTTTAGAGCTACAGATTCGACACTTACAAAAAAAGCCACCTGGTAGGTCTCGAAGCGCTCAAACGCCAGACAGTATTCGAGCTGTGAGGCTTTCTGTTATTCAGTCTCTTACACGTTCAACTCACAAACAAGCTTTGCCTTGGAATTGTCTGATCAAACAGTCGGAAAAATTTTACAGTTCAATCCATACAAATTAATGATTGTTCAGAAACTGCATAAGTGCGACTGGGAAAATCGCATGTCAAAATGTGGGAAATGTTTCTGACGCACACTATGATGTACTATGAGTAAAATCATATTAGACAGATGATAGGATAAATAAAAGCAAAAGCAGTAGAAGCAACAACCAAATATGCAGTAAAAAAAGAAGAAAAAAAAGAGGAAAAAAAGGAAAAAAAGAGGAAAAAAGGAGAAAAAAAAGAGGAAAAAAGAGGAAAGAAAAGGAAAAAAAAGAGGAGTACCAAATAACCTAAATAATGATGACATAACCATCCTAGCAGCATAGAATAAATTACAACTAATAATAAAACTAAAATTGAAAATAGAAAATCTATTTGGTTCAATCCCCCCATTTCAAAGAACATATACAAACCAATATTTCTAGAGCATTTTATGAAATTATGCATAGAAACTATTTCAGAAATCATAATTTGTGGATCGACATAGAGTGGACCTACCTCAGAAACGAGCGAGACTGTCTCAGCAGCAGGCTGAAAGATAGAAAAAGAAAAAAAAAGAGAGGCCCAAAATGGCGGCTGTTGTCTTTTAAAGCCTCCAGCCACGCGTAGATCTCTAGCAATGCCATGTGGTATATGCAAATTGGGTGTACCCGAAACATTATAAAAGGCGAGTCACTGGGAGGAGTGGGAGAAGCGTTTAAGACATGCGAATAGAGAACGTCGACGTGTATCTCGTGTTGTGAACAACGAACTCTACTCGACTCAACTTGTGACTAGCGAACCTCTGCTTGACGTTTTAGCCAAAAAGTTTTGTTGCTTTGCATTAGACAAAGACTTCTGATATGTAACATAATAATTAAGCTAATTAACAAAAAATACGATTGCAGTATCCTACTCAACTTCACAAAATCTAGCCATGGTAATCATTGCTTTTAATTATGCAAAGATAGACAAACATTTACTGTCTTCAACTGTCAACTACCATAGCACTTCAACCTCGTTGGATAATGGAGCTAGGCAATACCAGGTTTCTCAAAAATAGCAAGCAGAACAAAGAACAGTCTCTGATGTAAACATGTTCTATTTTCTGACCAATGACGTAGAATGACGTGAAACCAAAGAAACAATGATATTTTGACTTATGCAATGATAATAACAATAAACGGTTTTGGGTCAAAGAGAGGAGTTACGGAGAAAAAAATCTGCCTGTCAACAGAAAGTTGTCTGCATATTTTTATCGTTGCCACAACCCACGACTCCATCTCTCTCTCTCCATAACCACAAGCACTAAGTGTCAAATAAATGGCATTGTTTTTACAAACGAAAACATTCTTTCATTTATTGAAAAATAAATATAAACGCATATGCATTGGGAACATGAACTGATTTTTTATACATAAATTTGTTCACTCGTTATCTAATAATCTATATATATAAAAGCGAAAATGTGTGTATGTTTGTTTGTGTGTATGTTTGTTTGTGTGTCTGCTAAAAACTTTTGACAGACACAACAAAAATTCACAAACTTGGTCTCATATGAAAGCCCCACCTTCCGGACGACAAATATCGAAAAATTGGCCCAAAGTGACCATCAGAAGTGCGTCAACTGATCGATTTTCTGCAGGGGGGGGGCAAAAAAAGTGACATTTTTTTAAATCGATTTATAACTGCCAAAAAAAAATACGGCCGCCAAGTCTTCTACATAAAGTATACACGTGGCCGTTTATTTTGGGTCAACTTGTATTTAAAACTCGCTGAGTCATGTCACGTGATCTTGACGTCAGCAACCTCTAATGGCAATTTAAAAATGTTCTTATCAGTAAAAAATAATTAATTAAAGCTAAACTATGAACTTCTACGCTATGGCAACGTTACCAAAGTTATTACCACATTCAAAATAGTTAGACTCGATAGTTAAACGAAAAATAATAAGCCAAACATGTGAAGTAAAAAAAAAAAAATACGCTTACAAAAAATATTAACGAACGAAGTTTTTAAAAATAAAAACAGCCAGACGCCATTTTCCAGTCTTTAGAGTAAGGCAGACGAAGTGAGTGAGAGAGAGAGAGAGAGAGAGAGAGAGAGAGAGAGATGTCTAGACAGATTCGACAGAGGGGAGGGTCAAAAACGCATGCGTCAGATGACGTCATGACATCGTGACCTGATTTACTTTAAATAGTTGATAAACCGAACAAACTTTATATATGCCGCTTTAGCGTAGGTAGTTAAGGGTTGGTTCATTATCTAAACGTTTTGGGTTCGAATCGTGGTGTAAGATGTTTTTTTTTCGATTTTTTACATTTAAATATTGAACCCTGTATTATTTAAGCCATTTTTCACGTAACGTTCGTTCGTTTTTCTGTTTTCATTTGTGTTTTACCCCCCCCCCCCGCTTAATTAAAACGTTGTTTTCTTTTCTTACTTCGCCTATAACAATGCTTACATCGTCATCATCGTCGTCGTAACGCTCGACGACTTTCAAACATCTTTCACTTCTGGCTGGCCGATTTTATTTTCAAACTTCGCCTCAGGGGTTCGGCTTCGATCCTACCCCCCTGGTTTCTTTTTTATTTAACACCACACACCCCTAAAAACACCAGGGCAACGCCGAGTACTCCTCGCTAGTCTATATATATAAAAGCGAAAATGTATGTATGTATGTATGTATGTATGTATGTATGTGTGTTTGCTTTTTCTGTATGACGACAAAAGGCTTTTTTCAGAGAAGCGGTCGCTCGCTTCACAACTTTTTAAAACTTTTTATATCACATATAAATCGTAATATCTCACAGTTAACAACGAAGCTTGCCTGTCTATTTAATTTGCTCGATTTCGTGAAGATAAATATTCAATATCTGTCGCTCGCCGCATGTGGGTTAGTCTTTTTCCTATAACATCTTGGGGGAGGGAAAAAAAAGCGTTCAGCAGTAAATGAATACCATCCCGCAGTCAAATTTTACCTCATTAACTCATTAAAACAGGCACCTGCTAAATCCAAGTAATTAAATAAATTCAAATGTGTTTCCATTAGCATCTGGCGGTGGGGCAATATATATATATATATATGACAGCCCCTTTTAGAATTGGATGGCAATTGTAAAGCTGGATCCCTCATTTATGAGGCCACAATAACGGACCAATCTACAAACACACCGGAAAAATATATAGGTATGCCACAATGCCAATTTAAACAAATATACTACGCGCATGTGTGCTCCTTTAGAGCTAAAACAAGGATAAATATAGCGTTAGCTACCAGGGTGTGGGAGCTTAAAGAAAAGGGAACACCTCTTTCCATAAAATGGAGAAAAATAGAGCACAAACCAGCATACACCCCGGAATTAAGTCAATGCTCGCTCTGTAATGCTGTAAATATCACATCCTCTGGGCAGTTCAGGGCCCAGAAATGCTGAAAAATATCACATCCTCTAGGCAATTCATGGCCCAGAAATGCTGAAAAATATCACATCCTCTAGGCAATTCATGGCCTAGAAATGCTGAAAAATATCACATCCTCTAGGCAATACATGGCCCAGAAATGCTGAAAAATATCACATCCTCTAGGCAATTCATGGCCCAGAAATGCTGAAAAATATCACATCCTCTAGGCAATTCATGGCCCAGAAATGCTGAAAAATATCACATCCTCTAGGCAATTCATGGCCCAGAAATGCTGAAAAAATATCACATCCTCTAGGCAATTCATGGCCCAGAAATGCTGAAAAATATCACATCCTCTAGGCAATTCATGGCCCAGAAATGCTGAAAAATATCACATCCTCTAGGCAATTCATGGCCTAGAAATGCTGAAAAATATCACATCCTCTAGGCAATTCATGGCCTAGAAATGCTGAAAAATATCACATCCTCTAGGCAATTCATGGCCTAGAAATGCTGAAAAATATCACATCCTCTAGGCAATTCATGGCCCAGAAATGCTGAAAAATATCACATCCTCTAGGCAATTCATGGCCCAGAAATGCTGAAAAATATCACATCCTCTAGGCAATTCATGGCCTAGAAATGCTGAAAAATATCACATCCTCTAGGCAATTCATGGCCTAGAAATGCTGAAAAATATCACATCCTCTAGGCAATTCATGGCCCAGAAATGCTGAAAAATATCACATCCTCTAGGCAATTCATGGCCTAGAAATGCTGAAAAATATCACATCCTCTAGGCAATTCATGGCCCAGAAATGCTGAAAAATATCACATCCTCTAGGCAATTCATGGCCTAGAAATGCTGAAAAATATCACATCCTCTAGGCAATTCATGGCCCAGAAATGCTGAAAAATATCACATCCTCTAGGCAATTCATGGCCTAGAAATGCTGAAAAATATCACATCCTCTAGGCAATTCATGGCCTAGAAATGCTGAAAAATATCACATCCTCTAGGCAATTCATGGCCTAGAAATGCTGAAAGATATCACATCCTCTAGGCAATTCATGGCCCAGAAATGCTGAAAAATATCACATCCTCTAGGCAATTCATGGCCTAGAAATGCTGAAAAATATCACATCCTCTAGGCAATTCATGGCCCAGAAATGCTGAAAAATATCACATCCTCTAGGCAATTCATGGCCTAGAAATGCTGAAAAATATCACATCCTCTAGGCAATTCATGGCCCAGAAATGCTGAAAAATATCACATCCTCTAGGCAATTCATGGCCTAGAAATGCTGAAAAATATCACATCCTCTAGGCAATTCATGGCCCAGAAATGCTGAAAAATATCACATCCTCTAGGCAATTCATGGCCTAGAAATGCTGAAAAATATCACATCCTCTAGGCAATTCATGGCCTAGAAATGCTGAAAAATATCACATCCTCTAGGCAATTCATGGCCCAGAAATGCTGAAAAATATCACATCCTCTAGGCAATTCATGGCCTAGAAATGCTGAAAAATATCACATCCTCTAGGCAATTCATGGCCCAGAAATGCTGAAAAATATCACATCCTCTAGGCAATTCATGGCCCAGAAATGCTGAAAAATATCACATCCTCTAGGCAATTCATGGCCTAGAAATGCTGAAAAATATCACATCCTCTAGGCAATTCATGGCCCAGAAATGCTGAAAAATATCACATCCTCTAGGCAATTCATGGCCTAGAAATGCTGAAAAATATCACATCCTCTAGGCAATTCATGGCCCAGAAATGCTGAAAAATATCACATCCTCTAGGCAATTCATGGCCTAGAAATGCTGAAAAATATCACATCCTCTAGGCAATTCATGGCCTAGAAATGCTGAAAAATATCACATCCTCTAGGCAATTCATGGCCCAGAAATGCTGAAAAATATCACATCCTCTAGGCAATTCATGGCCTAGAAATGCTGAAAAATATCACATCCTCTAGGCAATTCATGGCCCAGAAATGCTGAAAAATATCACATCCTCTAGGCAATTCATGGCCCAGAAATGCTGAAAAATATCACATCCTCTAGGCAATTCATGGCCCAGAAATGCTGAAAAATATCACATCCTCTAGGCAATTCATGGCCCAGAAATGCTGAAAAATATCACATCCTCTAGGCAATTCATGGCCCAGAAATGCTGAAAAATATCACATCCTCTAGGCAATTCATGGCCCAGAAATGCTGAAAAATATCACATCCTCTAGGCAATTCATGGCCCAGAAATGCTGAAAAATATCACATCCTCTAGGCAATTCATGGCCCAGAAATGCTGAAAAATATCACATCCTCTAGGCAATTCATGGCCTAGAAATGCTGAAAAATATCACATCCTCTAGGCAATTCATGGCCTAGAAATGCTGAAAAATATCACATCCTCTAGGCAATTCATGGCCCAGAAATGCTGAAAAATATCACATCCTCTAGGCAATTCATGGCCTAGAAATGCTGAAAAATATCACATCCTCTAGGCAATTCATGGCCCAGAAATGCTGAAAAATATCACATCCTCTAGGCAATTCATGGCCTAGAAATGCTGAAAAATATCACATCCTCTAGGCAATTCATGGCCTAGAAATGCTGAAAAATATCACATCCTCTAGGCAATTCATGGCCCAGAAATGCTGAAAAATATCACATCCTCTAGGCAATTCATGGCCTAGAAATGCTGAAAAATATCACATCCTCTAGGCAATTCATGGCCTAGAAATGCTGAAAAATATCACATCCTCTAGGCAATTCATGGCCCAGAAATGCTGAAAAATATCACATCCTCTAGGCAATTCATGGCCTAGAAATGCTGAAAAATATCACATCCTCTAGGCAATTCATGGCCTAGAAATGCTGAAAAATATCACATCCTCTAGGCAATTCATGGCCCAGAAATGCTGAAAAATATCACATCCTCTAGGCAATTCATGGCCTAGAAATGCTGAAAAATATCACATCCTCTAGGCAATTCATGGCCTAGAAATGCTGAAAAATATCACATCCTCTAGGCAATTCATGGCCCAGAAATGCTGAAAAATATCACATCCTCTAGGGAATTCATGGCCTAGAAATGCTGAAAAATATCACATCCTCTAGGCAATTCATGGCCTAGAAATGCTGAAAAATATCACATCCTCTAGGCAATTCATGGCCCAGAAATGCTGAAAAATATAACATCCTCTAGGCAATTCATGGCCCAGAAATGCTGAAAAATATCACATCCTCTAGGCAATTCATGGCCTAGAAATGCTGAAAAATATCACATCCTCTAGGCAATTCATGGCCTAGAAATGCTGAAAAATATCACATCCTCTAGGCAATTCATGGCCCAGAAATGCTGAAAAATATCACATCCTCTAGGCAATTCATGGCCTAGAAATGCTGAAAAATATCACATCCTCTAGGCAATTCATGGCCCAGAAATGCTGAAAAATATCACATCCTCTAGGCAATTCATGGCCTAGAAATGCTGAAAAATATCACATCCTCTAGGCAATTCATGGCCCAGAAATGCTGAAAAATATCACATCCTCTAGGCAATTCATGGCCTAGAAATGCTGAAAAATATCACATCCTCTAGGCAATTCATGGCCTAGAAATGCTGAAAAATATCACATCCTCTAGGCAATTCATGGCCCAGAAATGCTGAAAAATATCACATCCTCTAGGCAATTCATGGCCTAGAAATGCTGAAAAATATCACATCCTCTAGGCAATTCATGGCCTAGAAATGCTGAAAAATATCACATCCTCTAGGCAATTCATGGCCCAGAAATGCTGAAAAATATCACATCCTCTAGGCAATTCATGGCCTAGAAATGCTGAAAAATATCACATCCTCTAGGCAATTCATGGCCCAGAAATGCTGAAAAATATCACATCCTCTAGGCAATTCATGGCCTAGAAATGCTGAAAAATATCACATCCTCTAGGCAATTCATGGCCTAGAAATGCTGAAAAATATCAAATCCTCTAGGCAATTCATGACCTAGAAATGCTGAAAAATATCACATCCTCTAGGCAATTCATGGCCCAGAAATGCTGAAAAATATCACATCCTCTAGGCAATTCATGGCCTAGAAATGCTGAAAAATATCACATCCTCTAGGCAATTCATGGCCTAGAAATGCTGAAAAATATCACATCCTCTAGGCAATTCATGGCCTAGAAATGCTGAAAAATATCACATCCTCTAGGCAATTCATGACCTAGAAATGCTGAAAAATATCACATCCTCTGGGCAATTCATGGCCCAGAAATGCTGAAAAATATCACATCCTCTAGGCAATTCATGGCCTAGAAATGCTGAAAAATATCACATCCTCTAGGCAATTCATGGCCCAGAAATGCTGAAAAATATCACATCCTCTAGGCAATTCATGGCCTAGAAATGCTGAAAAATATCACATCCTCTAGGCAATTCATGGCCTAGAAATGCTGAAAAATATCACATCCTCTAGGCAATTCATGGCCTAGAAATGCTGAAAAATATCACATCCTCTAGGCAATTCATGGCCCAGAAATGCTGAAAAATATCACATCCTCTAGGCAATTCATGGCCTAGAAATGCTGAAAAATATCACATCCTCTAGGCAATTCATGGCCTAGAAATGCTGAAAAATATCACATCCTCTAGGCAATTCATGGCCCAGAAATGCTGAAAAATATCACATCCTCTAGGCAATTCATGGCCCAGAAATGCTGAAAAATATCACATCCTCTAGGCAATTCATGGCCCAGAAATGCTGAAAAATATCACATCCTCTAGGCAATTCATGGCCTAGAAATGCTGAAAAATATCACATCCTCTAGGCAATTCATGGCCTAGAAATGCTGAAAAATATCACATCCTCTAGGCAATTCATGGCCCAGAAATGCTGAAAAATATCACATCCTCTAGGCAATTCATGGCCTAGAAATGCTGAAAAATATCACATCCTCTAGGCAATTCATGGCCCAGAACTGCTGAAAAATATCACATCCTCTAGGCAATTCATGGCCTAGAAATGCTGAAAAATATCACATCCTCTAGGCAATTCATGGCCTAGAAATGCTGAAAAATATCACATCCTCTAGGCAATTCATGGCCTAGAAATACTGAAAAATATCACATCCTCTAGGCAATTCATGGCCCAGAAATGCTGAAAAATATCACATCCTCTAGGCAATTCATGGCCTAGAAATGCTGAAAAATATCACATCCTCTAGGCAATTCATGGCCAAGAAATGCTGAAAAATATCACATCCTCTAGGCAATTCATGGCCTAGAAATGCTGAAAAATATCACATCCTCTAGGCAATTCATGGCCTAGAAATGCTGAAAAATATCACATCCTCTGGGCAATTCATGGCCCAGAAATGCTGAAAAATATCACATCCTCTAAGCAATTCATGGCCTAGAAATGCTGAAAAATATCACATCCTCTAGGCAATTCATGGCCTAGAAATGCTGAAAAATATCACATCCTCTAGGCAATTCATGGCCCAGAAATGCTGAAAAATATCACATCCTCTAGGCAATTCATGGCCTAGAAATGCTGAAAAATATCACATCCTCTAGGCAATTCATGGCCTAGAAATGCGTAAAAATATCACATCCTCTGGGCAATTCATGGCCCAGAAATGCTGAAAAATATCACATCCTCTAGGCAATTCATGGCCTAGAAATGCTGAAAAATATCACATCCTCTGGGCAATTCATGGCCCAGAAATGCTGAAAAATATCACATCCTCTAGGCAATTCATGGCCCAGAAATGCTGAAAAATATCACATCCTCTAGGCAATTCATGGCCTAGAAATGCTGAAAAATATCACATCCTCTAGGCAATTCATGGCCTAGAAATGCTGAAAAATATCACATCCTCTAGGCAATTCATGGCCTAGAAAAGCTGAAAAATATCACATCCTCTGGGCAATTCATGGCCCAGAAATGCTGAAAAATATCACATCCTCTAGGCAATTCATGGCCTAGAAATGCTGAAAAATATCACATCCTCTAGGCAATTCATGGCCTAGAAATGCTGAAAAATATCACATCCTCTAGGCAATTCATGGCCTAGAAATGCTGTAAAATATCACATCCTCTAGGCAATTCATGGCCTAGAAATGCTGAAAAATATCACATCCTCTAGGCAATTCATGGCCCAGAAATGCTGAAAAATATCACATCCTCTAGGCAATTCATGGCCTAGAAATGCTGAAAAATATCACATCCTCTAGGCAATTCATGGCCTAGAAATGCTGAAAAATATCACATCCTCTAGGCAATTCATGGCCTAGAAATGCTGAAAAATATCACATCCTCTAGGCAATTCATGGCCTAGAAATGCTGAAAAATATCACATCCTCTAGGCAATTCATGGCCCAGAAATGCTGAAAAATATCAAATCCTCTAGGCAATTCATGGCCTAGAAATGCTGAAAAATATCACATCCTCTAGGCAATTCATGGCCCAGAAATGCTGAAAAATATCACATCCTCTAGGCAATTCATGGCCTAGAAATGCTGTAAAATATCACATCCTCTAGGCAATTCATGGCCCAGAAATGCTGAAAAATATCACATCCTCTAGGCAATTCATGGCCTAGAAATGCTGAAAAATATCACATCCTCTAGGCAATTCATGGCCTAGAAATGCTGAAAAATATCACATCCTCTAGGAAATTCATGGCCTAGAAATGCTGAAAAATATCACATCCTCTAGGCAATTCATGGCCCAGAAATGCTGAAAAATATCACATCCTCTAGGCAATTCATGGCCTAGAAATGCTGAAAAATATCACATCCTCTAGGCAATTCATGGCCTAGAAATGCTGAAAAATATCACATCCTCTAGGCAATTCATGGCCCAGAAATGCTGAAAAATATCACATCCTCTAGGCAATTCTTGGCCCAGAAATGCTGAAAAATATCACATCCTCTAGGCAATTCATGGCCCAGAAATGCTGAAAAATATCACATCCTCTAGGCAATTCATGGCCTAGAAATGCTGAAAAATATCACATCCTCTAGGCAATTCATGGCCTAGAAATGCTGAAAAACATCACATCCTCTAGGCAATTCATGGCCCAGAAATGCTGAAAAATATCACATCCTCTAGGCAATTCATGGCCTAGAAATGCTGAAAAATATCACATCCTCTAGGCAATTCATGGCCCAGAAATGCTGAAAAATATCACATCCTCTAGGCAATTCATGGCCTAGAAATGCTGAAAAATATCACATCCTCTAGGCAATTCATGGCCCAGAAATGCTGAAAAATATCACATCCTCTAGGCAATTCATGGCCTAGAAATGCTGAAAAATATCACATCCTCTAGGCAATTCATGGCCCAGAAATGCTGAAAAATATCACATCCTCTAGGCAATTCATGGCCCAGAAATGCTGAAAAATATCACATCCTCTAGGCAATTCATAGCCCAGAAATGCTGAAAAATATCACATCCTCTAGGCAATTCATGGCCCAGAAATGCTGAAAAATATCACATCCTCTAGGCAATTAATGGCCCAGAAATGCTGAAAAATATCACATCCTCTAGGCAATTCATGGCCCAGAAATGCTGAAAAATATCACATCCTCTAGGCAATTCATGGCCTAGAAATGCTGAAAAATATCACATCCTCTAGGCAATTCATGGCCCAGAAATGCTGAAAAATATCACATCCTCTAGGCAATTCATGGCCCAGAAATGCTGAAAAATATCACATCCTCTAGGCAATTCATGGCCTAGAAATGCTGAAAAATATCACATCCTCTAGGCAATTCATGGCCCAGAAATGCTGAAAAATATCACATCCTCTAGGCAATTCATGGCCCAGAAATGCTGAAAAATATCACATCCTCTAGGCAATTCATGGCCCAGAAATGCTGAAAAATATCACATCCTCTAGGCAATTCATGGCCTAGAAATGCTGAAAAATATCACATCCTCTAGGCAATTCATGGCCCAGAAATGCGTAAAAATATCACATCCTCTAGGCAATTCATGGCCTAAAAATGCTGAAAAATATCACATCCTCTAGGCAATTCATGGCCCAGAAATGCTGAAAAATATCACATCCTCTAGGCAATTCATGGCCCAGAAATGCTGAAAAATATCACATCCTCTACGCAATTCATGGCCTAGAAATGCTGAAAAATATCACATCCTCTAGGCAATTCATGGCCCAAAAATGCTGAAAAATATCACATCCTCTAGGCAATTCATGGCCTAGAAATGCTGAAAAATATCACATCCTCTAGGCAATTCATGGCCCAGAAATGCTGAAAAATATCACATCCTCTAGGCAATTCATGGCCTAGAAATGCTGAAAAATATCACATCCTCTAGGCAATTCATGGCCCAGAAATGCTGAAAAATATAACATCCTCTAGGCAATTCATGGCCTAGAAATGCTGAAAAATATCACATCCTCTAGGCAATTCATGGCCTAGAAATGCTGAAAAATATCACATCCTCTAGGCAATTCATGGCCTAGAAATGCTGAAAAATATCACATCCTCTAGGCAATTCATGGCCTAGAAATGCTGAAAAATATCACATCCTCTAGGCAATTCATGGCCCAGAAATGCTGAAAAATATCACATCCTCTAGGCAATTCATGGCCTAGAAATGCTGAAAAATATCACATCCTCTAGGCAATTCATGGCCCAGAAATGCTGAAAAATATCACATCCTCTAGGCAATTCATGGCCTAGAAATGCTGAAAAATATCACATCCTCTAGGCAATTCATGGCCTAGAAATGCTGAAAAATATCACATCCTCTAGGAAATTCATGGCCTAGAAATGCTGAAAAATATCACATCCTCTAGGCAATTCATGGCCCAGAAATGCTGAAAAATATCACATCCTCTAGGCAATTCATGGCCTAGAAATGCTGAAAAATATCACATCCTCTAGGCAATTCATGGCCTAGAAATGCTGAAAAATATCACATCCTCTAGGCAATTCATGGCCCAGAAATGCTGAAAAATATCACATCCTCTAGGCAATTCTTGGCCCAGAAATGCTGAAAAATATCACATCCTCTAGGCAATTCATGGCCCAGAAATGCTGAAAAATATCACATCCTCTAGGCAATTCATGGCCTAGAAATGCTGAAAAATATCACATCCTCTAGGCAATTCATGGCCTAGAAATGCTGAAAAATATCACATCCTCTAGGCAATTCATGGCCCAGAAATGCTGAAAAATATCACATCCTCTAGGCAATTCATGGCCTAGAAATGCTGAAAAATATCACATCCTCTAGGCAATTCATGGCCCAGAAATGCTGAAAAATATCACATCCTCTAGGCAATTCATGGCCTAGAAATGCTGAAAAATATCACATCCTCTAGGCAATTCATGGCCCAGAAATGCTGAAAAATATCACATCCTCTAGGCAATTCATGGCCTAGAAATGCTGAAAAATATCACATCCTCTAGGCAATTCATGGCCCAGAAATGCTGAAAAATATCACATCCTCTAGGCAATTCATGGCCCAGAAATGCTGAAAAATATCACATCCTCTAGGCAATTCATGGCCTAGAAATGCTGAAAAATATCACATCCTCTAGGCAATTCATGGCCCAGAAATGCTGAAAAATATCACATCCTTTAGGCAATTCATGGCCCAGAAATGCTGAAAAATATCACATCCTCTAGGCAATTCATGGCCCAGAAATGCTGAAAAATATCACATCCTCTAGGCAATTAATGGCCCAGAAATGCTGAAAAATATCACATCCTCTAGGCAATTCATGGCCCAGAAATGCTGAAAAATATCACATCCTCTAGGCAATTCATGGCCTAGAAATGCTGAAAAATATCACATCCTCTAGGCAATTCATGGCCCAGAAATGCTGAAAAATATCACATCCTCTAGGCAATTCATGGCCCAGAAATGCTGAAAAATATCACATCCTCTAGGCAATTCATGGCCTAGAAATGCTGAAAAATATCACATCCTCTAGGCAATTCATGGCCCAGAAATGCTGAAAAATATCACATCCTCTAGGCAATTCATGGCCCAGAAATGCTGAAAAATATCACATCCTCTAGGCAATTCATGGCCTAGAAATGCTGAAAAATATCACATCCTCTAGGCAATTCATGGCCCAGAAATGCTGAAAAATATCACATCCTCTAGGCAATTCATGGCCCAGAAATGCTGAAAAATATCACATCCTCTAGGCAATTCATGGCCTAGAAATGCTGAAAAATATCACATCCTCTAGGCAATTCATGGCCCAGAAATGCTGAAAAATATCACATCCTCTAGGCAATTCATGGCCCAGAAATGCTGAAAAATATCACATCCTCTAGGCAATTCATGGCCTAGAAATGCTGAAAAATATCACATCCTCTAGGCAATTCATGGCCCAGAAATGCTGAAAAATATCACATCCTCTAGGCAATTCATGGCCTAGAAATGCTGAAAAATATCACATCCTCTAGGCAATTCATGGCCCAGAAATGCTGAAAAATATCACATCCTCTAGGCAATTCTTGGCCCAGAAATGCTGAAAAATATCACATCCTCTAGGCAATTCATGGCCCAGAAATGCTGAAAAATATCACATCCTCTAGGCAATTCATGGCCAAGAAATGCTGAAAAATATCACATCCTCTAGGCAATTCATGGCCTAGAAATGCTGAAAAATATCACATCCTCTAGGCAATTCATGGCCCAGAAATGCTGAAAAATATCACATCCTCTAGGCAATTCATGGCCTAGAAATGCTGAAAAATATCACATCCTCTAGGCAATTCATGGCCCAGAAATGCTGAAAAATATCACATCCTCTAGGCAATTCATGGCCTAGAAATGCTGAAAAATATCACATCCTCTAGGCAATTCATGGCCCAGAAATGCTGAAAAATATCACATCCTCTAGGCAATTCATGGCCTAGAAATGCTGAAAAATATCACATCCTCTAGGCAATTCATGGCCCAGAAATGCTGAAAAATATCACATCCTCTAGGCAATTCATGGCCCAGAAATGCTGAAAAATATCACATCCTCTAGGCAATTCATGGCCTAGAAATGCTGAAAAATATCACATCCTCTAGGCAATTCATGGCCCAGAAATGCTGAAAAATATCACATCCTCTAGGCAATTCATGGCCCAGAAATGCTGAAAAATATCACATCCTCTAGGCAATTCATGGCCCAGAAATGCTGAAAAATATCACATCCTCTAGGCAATTAATGGCCCAGAAATGCTGAAAAATATCACATCCTCTAGGCAATTCATGGCCCAGAAATGCTGAAAAATATCACATCCTCTAGGCAATTCATGGCCTAGAAATGCTGAAAAATATCACATCCTCTAGGCAATTCATGGCCCAGAAATGCTGAAAAATATCACATCCTCTAGGCAATTCATGGCCCAGAAATGCTGAAAAATATCACATCCTCTAGGCAATTCATGGCCTAGAAATGCTGAAAAATATCACATCCTCTAGGCAATTCATGGCCCAGAAATGCTGAAAAATATCACATCCTCTAGGCAATTCATGGCCCAGAAATGCTGAAAAATATCACATCCTCTAGGCAATTCATGGCCCAGAAATGCTGAAAAATATCACATCCTCTAGGCAATTCATGGCCTAGAAATGCTGAAAAATATCACATCCTCTAGGCAATTCATGGCCCAGAAATGCTGAAAAATATCACATCCTCTAGGCAATTCATGGCCTAGAAATGCTGAAAAATATCACATCCTCTAGGCAATTCATGGCCCAGAAATGCTGAAAAATATCACATCCTCTAGGCAATTCATGGCCCAGAAATGCTGAAAAATATCACATCCTCTAGGCAATTCATGGCCTAGAAATGCTGAAAAATATCACATCCTCTAGGCAATTCATGGCCCAGAAATGCTGAAAAATATCACATCCTCTAGGCAATTCATGGCCTAGAAATGCTGAAAAATATCACATCCTCTAGGCAATTCATGGCCCAGAAATGCTGAAAAATATCACATCCTCTAGGCAATTAATGGCCCAGAAATGCTGAAAAATATCACATCCTCTAGGCAATTCATGGCCCAGAAATGCTGAAAAATATCACATCCTCTAGGCAATTCATGGCCTAGAAATGCTGAAAAATATCACATCCTCTAGGCAATTCATGGCCCAGAAATGCTGAAAAATATCACATCCTCTAGGCAATTCATGGCCCAGAAATGCTGAAAAATATCACATCCTCTAGGCAATTCATGGCCTAGAAATGCTGAAAAATATCACATCCTCTAGGCAATTCATGGCCCAGAAATGCTGAAAAATATCACATCCTCTAGGCAATTCATGGCCCAGAAATGCTGAAAAATATCACATCCTCTAGGCAATTCATGGCCTAGAAATGCTGAAAAATATCACATCCTCTAGGCAATTCATGGCCCAGAAATGCTGAAAAATATCACATCCTCTAGGCAATTCATGGCCTAGAAATGCTGAAAAATATCACATCCTCTAGGCAATTCATGGCCCAGAAATGCTGAAAAATATCACATCCTCTAGGCAATTCATGGCCCAGAAATGCTGAAAAATATCACATCCTCTAGGCAATTCATGGCCCAGAAATGCTGAAAAATATCACATCCTCTAGGCAATTCATGGCCTAGAAATGCTGAAAAATATCACATCCTCTAGGCAATTCATGGCCCAGAAATGCTGAAAAATATCACATCCTCTAGGCAATTCATGGCCCAGAAATGCTGAAAAATATCACATCCTCTAGGCAATTCATGGCCCAGAAATGCTGAAAAATATCACATCCTCTAGGCAATTCATGGCCCAGAAATGCTGAAAAATATCACATCCTCTAGGCAATTCATGGCCCAGAAATGCTGAAAAATATCACATCCTCTAGGCAATTCATGGCCCAGAAATGCTGAAAAATATCACATCCTCTAGGCAATTCATGGCCCAGAAATGCTGAAAAATATCACATCCTCTAGGCAATTCATGGCCCAGAAATGCTGAAAAATATCACATCCTCTGCGCAATTCATGGCCCAGAAATGCTGAAAAATATCACATCCTCTAGGCAATTCATGGCCCAGAAATGCTGAAAAATATCACATCCTCTAGGCAATTCATGGCCCAGAAATGCTGAAAAATATCACATCCTCTAGGCAATTCATGGCCCAGAAATGCTGAAAAATATCACATCCTCTGGGCAATTCATGGCCCAGAAATGCTGAAAAATATCACATCCTCTAGGCAATTCATGGCCCAGAAATTCTGAAAAATATCACATCCTCTAGGCAATTCATGGCCCAGAAATGCTGAAAAATATCACATACTCTAGGCAATTCATGGCCCAGAAATGCTGAAAAATATCACATCCTCTGGGCAATTCATGGCCCAGAAATGCTGAAAAATATCACATCCTCTAGGCAATTCATGGCCCAGAAATGCTGAAAAAATATCACATCCTCTAGGCAATTCATGGCCCAGAAATGCTGAAAAATATCACATCCTCTAGGCAATTCATGGCCCAGAAATGCTGAAAAAATATCACATCCTCTAGGCAATTCATGGCCTAGAAATGCTGAAAAATATCACATCCTCAAGGCAATTCATGGCCTAGAAATGCTGAAAAATATCACATCCTCTAGGCAATTCATGGCCTAGAAATGCTGAAAAATATCACATCCTCTAGGCAATTCATGGCCCAGAAATGCTGAAAAATATCACATCCTCTAGGCAATTCATGGCCTAGAAATGCTGAAAAATATCACATCCTCTAGGCAATTCATGGCCTAGAAATGCTGAAAAATATCACATCCTCTAGGCAATTCATGGCCCAGAAATGCTGAAAAATATCACATCCTCTAGGCAATTCATGGCCCAGAAATGCTGAAAAATATCACATCCTCTAGGCAATTCATGGCCCAGAAATGCTGAAAAATATCACATCCTCTAGGCAATTCATGGCCTAGAAATGCTGAAAAATATCACATCCTCTAGGCAATTCATGGCCTAGAAATGCTGAAAAATATCACATCCTCTAGGCAATTCATGGCCTAGAAATGCTGAAAAATATCACATCCTCTAGGCAATTCATGGCCTAGAAATGCTGAAAAATATCACATCCTCTAGGCAATTCATGGCCCAGAAATGCTGAAAAATATCACATCCTCTAGGCAATTCATGGCCCAGAAATGCTGAAAAATATCACATCCTCTAGGCAATTCATGGCCCAGAAATGCTGAAAAATATCACATCCTCTAGGCAATTCATGGCCCAGAAATGCTGAAAAATATCACATCCTCTAGGTAATTCATGGCCCAGAAATGCTGAAAAATATCACATCCTCTGGGCAATTCATGGCCCAGAAATGCTGAAAAATATCACATCCTCTAGGCAATTCATGGCCCAGAAATGCTGAAAAAATATCACATCCTCTAGGCAATTCATGGCCCAGAAATGCTGAAAAATATCACATCCTCTAGGCAATTCATGGCCCAGAAATGCTGAAAAAATATCACATCCTCTAGGCAATTCATGGCCCAGAAATGCTGAAAAATATTACATCCTCTGGGCAGTTCATGGCCCAGAAATGCTGAAAAATATCACATCCTCTAGGCAATTCATGGCCCAGAAATGCTGAAAAATATCACATCCTCTAGGCAATTCATGGCCCAGAAATGCTGAAAAATATCACATCCTCTAGGCAATTCATGGCCCAGAAATGCTGAAAAATATCACATGCTCTGGGCAATTCATGGCCCAGAAATGCTGAAAAATATCACATCCCATAGGCAATTCATGGCCCAGAAATGCTGAAAAATATCACATCCTCTAGGCAATTCATGGCCCAGAAATGCTGAAAAATATCACATCCTCAAGGCAATTCATGGCCCAGAAATGCTGAAAAATATCACATCCTCTAGGCAATTCATGGCCTAGAAATGCTGAAAAATATCACATCCTCTAGGCAATTCATGGCCTAGAAATGCTGAAAAATATCACATCCTCTAGGCAATTCATGGCCCAGAAATGCTGAAAAATATCACATCCTCTGGGCAATTCATGGCCCAGAAATGCTTAAAAAATATCACATCCTGTAGGTAATTCATGGCCCAGAAATGCTGAAAAAATATCACATCCTCTGGGCAGTTCATGGCCTAGAAATGCTGAAAAATATTACATCCTCTAGGCAGTTCATGGCCCAGAAATGCTGAAAAATATCACATCCTCTGGGCAATTCATGGCCCAGAAATGCTGAAAAAATATAACATCCTGTAGGTAATTCATGGCCCAGAAATGCTGAAAAAATATCACATCCTCTGGGCAGTTCATGGCCCAGAAATGCTGAAAAATATCACATCCTCTAGGCAATTCATGGCCTAGAAATGCTGAAAAATATTACATCCTCTGGGCAGTTCATGGCCCAGAAATGCTGAAAAATATCACATCCTCTGGGCAATTCATGGCCCAGAAATGCTGAAAAAATATCACATCCTGTAGGTAATTCATGGCCCAGAAATGCTGAAAAAATATCACATCCTCTGGGCAGTTCATGGCCCAGAAATGCTGAAAAAATATCACATCCTCTGGGCAATTCATGGCCCAGAAATGCTGAAAAAATATCACATCCTGTAGGTAATTCATGGCCCAGAAATGCTGAAAAAATATCACATCCTCTGGGCAGTTCATGGCCCAGAAATGCTGAAAAAATATCACATCCTCTGGGCAGTTCATGGCCCAGAAATGCTGAAAAGTATCACATCCTCTGGGCAATTCATGGCCCAGAAATGCTGAAAAATATCACATCCTCTAGGCAATTCATGGCCCAGAAATGCTGAAAAATATCACATCCTCTAGGCAATTAATGGCCCAGAAATGCTGAAAAATATTACATCCTCTGGGCAGTTCATGGCCCAGAAATGCTGAATAATATCACATCCTCTGGGCAATTCATGGCCCAGAAATGCTGAAAAAATATCACATCCTCTAGGCAGTTCATGGCCCAGAAATGCTGAAAAATATCACATCCTCTGGGCAATTAATGGCCCAGAAATGCTGAAAAATATCACATCCTCTAGGCAATTCATGGCCCAGAAATGCTGAAAAATATCACATCCTCTAGGCAATTCATGGCCCAGAAATGCTGAAAAATATCACATCCTCTAGGCTATTCATGGCCCAGAAATGCTGAAAAATATCACATCCTCTATGCAATTCATGGCCCAGAAATGCTGAAAAATATCACATCCTCTAGGCAATTCATGGCCCAGAAATGCTGAAAAATATCACATCCTCTAGGCAATTCATGGCCCAGAAATGCTGAAAAATATCACATCCTCTAGGCAATTCATGGCCCAGAAATGCTGAAAAATATCACATCCTCTGAGCAATTCATGGCCCAGAAATGCTGAAAAATATCACATCCTCTATGCAATTCATGGCACAGAAATGCTGAAAAATATCACATCCTCTAGGCAATTCATGGCCCAGAAATGCTGAAAAATATCACATCCTCTAGGCAATTCATGGCCCAGAAATGCTGAAAAATATCACATCCTCTAGGCAATTCATGGCCCAGAAATGCTGAAAAATATCACATGCTCTGGGCAATTCATGGCCCAGAAATAAGATGTTTAAATGTGAGGAGTGAATTTGAAAAATTGTATACATAGAATGAAAGCACTCCTAATAAACTGGATCAGTGAAAAAGACAAAACTTAGATTTTGATTATATAGGTATAAAACAACTTTCGTAAACTTGTAAATGCTAAAATTGTTTTTAGTCGGTAAAATTGGATTTTAATTATAATTGTACTATAGATTTTAAATTATTGCATTACATATAATTTTTTAGAAATCATACTTTATAAATGTAATTTATAATCTGTTTCAGTTTTAAAACTATAGGAAAATATAATAGTGTTAATATACCAGGAAAATCCCTTAGGCTAGATAAATACTCACTTCCCCAAACCTTGAAAGAATTGAAATTTTTAAAGAAATTTTTAAACGTATTTCGAACCTTTTAAACGTAATTCGATGGAATTAAATGAAATCCTACGTTTTTAATCGATATTGATATAAATTTTAAGTTTGAATTTTTATATATTTAAAAAAAAATAGATTTTTAAACTAAATTGGTTCATAATTAAAATCGTTTTATATATAAAAAAATTTATATAAAATAAGTTTTCAATTGAAATTAGATTTTAAAATTAAAATAATTCAAATTTTAAATTTAATGAAATCATTATCATCCGATATATAAACGGGGGGGAGTTAACAAAACGAGATTTAAACGGGAACTCGTAATGTATACATATTTTCCACTTCCGGTTATAAAATAGATGAGTATTGGCTGAAGAGAGCTTGATATGGATATCTAAAACGGTCATAATTAGCAGGCTTGAAACCGACGGTAACAATGACTTGTCTCATCTAACACCTTTCTGTGCACAAAATACAAAATATAAATACGCTCTTATTTTTCGGATTTTCATATATATATATATATATATATATATATATATATATATATATATATATATATACTAGCAGGGAAGCCCAACATTACCCAGAATTGAATGAGGATCAACTAATATTCCACACTTCCAATACTTGTCATTGAAATCGTCCATTTTTCAATCAAACCGATTGTTTTAGCGGGCACCCACCGCGGTACACCAGGGAGAAGATTCAAATGCCTCCCCACAGTGACTTAATCCACATTTCATTGTATACATTTTACTGTAAAGAACCTACTGTTGTTAGTTTTATCAAATGGCAGGAATTAAACTTTGAAATGCAAAAGTAGAGTATCATGGTTCAATTTTTTGTCTTACCAAAAAATACCGCTGATTTTATACACCGAGTTTTTTCCGCTCGTGTGGTGATAAAATTTCTCAAATGCACTTGTAATGTTAGGCTGCACAAGGTTTTTAACTGGTAAAAATCAGACTGTTCCGTCTTTAATCGAAATTTTGATTATCGATTTTCGATACTTATTGGAGGTATTTTGATTTAAAACCTATCTAAGAACACTCCCAGACACATAAAGTACATTTGTATGAAATTTTTAAAATGTCTGCCAAGTGGTTTCGTGTTACATGATAAGGGCTGTCCCCTTTTCATGTAAGTAAAAAAAAAATAGGGAATTAGTTAAATGTAAATATGAAATAGGATAGTCAAGGATTCGAACTTGCGAAGCTAGATTTGGAATTCAAAATTCCAATCATAAAGTTAAAATAAATACAGAATGTTATTGGAAATAAAGAATGTGGAATCTCAATTGTTTAGCTCCCACAAAATAGTTAGATATCTGTTTATTGGAAAAGGAATGTAATGATGAAATTTGTTTCTATGAAAATTAAAATAAGGAATTTAATCGTCAATTGAAATTGTAAACATATTTTGTAAAGAGGTTATTCGAAAAATAGGTTACTGAACTCGGGACCATGTCAAGTTTTGCAACGTGACTCATGTCAAGGCAACGTGCTCGATGAGCACATGTTTAATCATGCGATGACGTGACGAGTTCTCAATATAGGTAGAGTTTTAGATGCAGTCTGACAGAAAGAGGGGAAAGAGAGCCGAGAAAGAGGTCAGAGACAGCCGCTGACACCAAACCTTGGAAACGAAGGTTAAAGAAAAGCCATGTAAAGAAACTTTGAATTCCTCGAGCGAAATCAGGACCGGTCATGAAATAAAGGACGTCAACATGTGTTTTTGTATCTGCGTCTCCGTGTTGTTATTATTGTCCACTTATGTTATAAGAACCTTGATAAAATCATCATCTAAAAAATATGTGTTAGAAAGCATATGTATCAAAGTATAAATGTTATAGAAACACTCCCGTTCACAGAACTGTCAAAAGTATAAATGTCAAACCCTCGGTTTATCTATCTATATATCAAATCTCCTCTCATTGGTATTACACGCCATTGGCTATTATATGTATACAGAACTCTCTCTCTCTCTCTCTCTCTCTCTCTCTCTCTCTTTATATGTCTGTCTTCAATGTCTATTATATATATAAGAACTGTCAGCTCTCTTTATATATATACCTGTCTATATCTCACCATGTCTCCATCTCCCAACAATATGAACACTTCTAAGGCTGTCTCTATATCTCTTCAATGTCTCTTTATATATAAGACTGTCTCTAGATAAAACACTAAGACTCCTAAAACGAACAACAACAATACAGAATATACGTCATCTTAATACCACCAGTATATAACATACGCATATATTTGGTACCTCTTTAGAATACTACCCTCCACATAACATTCGGAATCTATAGGAAACGAACACAGACAAACATGTAAATAATTTTAAAGTGTGTGTGAGTGGAGTGTATTCATTCTAAGGCTACTGCATCTTTCTTTTCTCTCTGTCTTGTCATTGGGCAGACGAAACGCACTGGAACTGAGGGATGATGCCTATTCCTTGAATTGATGAAGCAACAGATTCGGCAAAAATCATTCGCTCTCCTCAATAGAAAATCGGCTGGAGATCCTCAGTTGAGTCTAGAAATAATGGGACTAATGGCGGAAAAGATAAAATAGAAGAATCAACATAAACAGATAGAGGATGGTTGGTTGGTTGTTTTTGTTTTACGGCATATCAACCCTTTTCGGGTTATTTAATGCCGAATCCAAAGATTTTGAAGAAAAAAATTTTAATAAAATATATTTGCTGTTTTGAAGTCGGTTTCTATTTAACCCATAGTTGGACCCTAACAGGTACTACCACTCCGGGTCAGAGTGGACCTGGGAGCAATGGTAATTAAAGGGTGGCTCCACACTCCCCAAAGCCCGCAAGCTGGGGCCTCACCACTGGATATAGTTTAAGGTCATATCCAGGGACTTTTACCCTCTGCAGGGGAGCAGTCGGTGTATTCTAATGCCCCACCGACAGGGCCAAACAGAGGAAGGAAGTATATATATATATATATATATATATATATATATATATATATATATATATATATAATATATTTTACTTATATATATATACATATTTTATATATATATGTATATATATATATATATATATATATATATATATATATATATATATATATATATATATTAGTGTATTTAAAAAAAAAGAAAAAAAGAAACACGCTATCAACTTACCCACAGTAGAATTTTCAAGGCCCGTTTTTCTATCATTGTTGCTAAGCGACTACATGGAAAAAAATGGCTTTACCGATCATAGATGAATTAAAATAACGTTTTCGATTATCGATTATCGGTGATTATTGGTGGTATTCTGAGACAAAACTTTACTAAGATCACTCCGAGAATTATACACTAAAGTTCTTGTAAATTTTAAAGAAACTCTGTTCAGCCGTTTCAGAGTCTATAAGGAACGAACCCCCACACACACAGTCAAAGTTGCATTTATATAATCGTAGAGATATATATAGACAGAACATGCGTGTGTGTTATATCACTATCTCTACTATCATACAAAAGGAACTTTGTGTGTGTGAGTGCGTTCCTTATGGACTCGGAAACAGCTTGGCCGATTTATTTTTTTTATTCTTACACGAAGGTACTTAATGTGTCTGAGGGTGGGGTGTTCTTACGGAGATTTTATATCGGAATGTATCTGATAAGTCTCGAAAATGAATAACAAAAAATACGATTAAAAGAAAGAAGTCCGCTTTTGACCAAAGTTGACATTTTTATTCGACCTTATATCACGAATGCACTTGAGAAGTTTTATCAGAAACGTCCAGTCTATAAAATCAACCGTAGATTCTTTTATCAGACAGGGATGCGTTCGAAATGAATGTTTCTTTTTAGAGCACAAGTGAACCATGAAACTTGCCTTTTGTACGTTTAACTTTAATTCAAATGATTATGTCAAACTAGTTTCATAAAATCAACAGTAGAGTCTCTGATTAGACAAGGGCGTGTTCAAAATGAATGCTTCTTTTTAGGGCACAATTGAACCATGATACTTGACATTGGCATTTTAAACTTTAACTGAAGCCATTATTTACCGATAATTTTATAAAACCAACAGAAGATTCTTTGCGGTGTAATGTAAACTACAATGTGGACTAAATCACTGTGACGTGGAATGGGAAGTGTCCTCTATGTACATCGCGCGAGATCGTTCCTAACTAGATTTGATGAGAAAATGGCCGATTTCACCGATTTCTATGACAATAAAAGTATCGGAGGTTGGAACATTTGTTAATCCTCATTTAACCATAGACAACGTCGTGTCTGCCTACTAGTATATATATATTACTTTATATGTTTATATATTTTATCATTATAGTATATATTAAGTGTATATTAAGTAATTTAAATGTGATTTGAACTGAAGCATATAAAATCATCCTGATTTTAAACGAAACAGTAATAAAAAAAACTGCCTAATGACGACTGAACAAAATCAGTTGAAAGTACTTGCAAAAAAAAAAAAACAGATGGACGAAAACGACTGGGGAACTTTCTTACACAAATTCGACCGAAATATTAGAATAACCATACAAAAAATGGAGAAATTTAAAAAAAAAAAAAAAAGATGATTAAGCAGAAACACTCTGTGCTGTTCAACAATGTCTGTCTAAATGAAAACATGCTGCCTAAATAAACAACTTATATATATATATATATATATATATATATATATATATATATATATATATATATAGAGAGAGAGAGAGAGAGAGAGAGAGAGAGAGAGAGAGAGATACATCTTATAACTGAGGTTCGAATAGTTATTATTGATTCGGGTTTTGTTTGATGTTTTCTTTTGACACGGTTCGGACTGTGGACACGGTATGTGCGTTAATTGTTGTCTACATATTCGATAAAGCTTTTATTCACTTTTATCCGATGAAAAAAAAAAACATTTCTTTCGATTCTTTATTATTTTTCAGATTACGTGAAAGCAAAAATAATTAACAAAAAATACAATAACTTTGAGGTCATTTGGTTCAGCTGTATTGCTTTGTTGCGCGAGAAATGCATATTGCCTGAATTACACTGAGGTTTTGATCTTCTAGAAAAGTAAAAAAAAAAAAAAAAACATTTCAGCTTTTTATACATTACTTCTTTTTTTCTGTAAAAAGATTTCTCCCTCTTAGAAGCGATTTAGAAAGAATCTCTGATCTAATAACCACAACCCCTGTCCCATCGACGCAATACTGCATCTCTGTTTCTGTTTTACTAATAATTTTATGGAACGTGCTCTGGTGACCGTGCCCCTTCATCGTCGACATACACACTCACGATTAACCCGACATGTAGCAAAATTTCACCCCTTCACTCTTAAATTCCTGAGATACAGGAAACCATTACGGCGGAGAAGTACTGTCAACAAATGAATGAAATGCACCCGAAACAACACCCAGCATTAGTCAACAGAAAAGACCCAAGTCTCCTCCACGACAATGCCCGACCGCACGTTATTAAACCAATCCTACAGAAGTTGAACGAATTAGGCTACAAAACTTTACCTCATCCGCCATACTCTCCAGACCTCTCATCTACCGACTACCACATTTTGCAACCATTTCGACAACTTTCTGCATGAGAAATGTTTCAAATACCTAAGCAGTCTCAAAATCATCGTCACCAGAACACAATATTTTTACGTTACTGGCATAAATACGGTTGCTTTGCGTTGACAAAAGTGTGTTGATTTCATCTGAATTCAAAAATTAAAAACTGCAAGAACTTTCTTGTTAACTTGATATTAAATAAACCTAATATATAGTAGTGAGATTAAAACTAAAACTATATACTCGTGTTAAACTTAATAAAAACAGAAACGAAAGGAGACAAATCATTTAGAAAGCCATTCTTAACATGTGTATAAATGTGATATTGTAACGCATTTTTGTTAAGAGTTTAATAATGGACAGAAATACAGTTATTAAACAGGTATTAAGCGTAACGTTAAATTCCTTTAAAAATAAAGTAAAAATAAAAACAGAAAGAAATTGAGATTATTTGCGATTAATTGCGATTATTTGCGATTATTGTTTTTTTTTCTCTAAACATTTCACTTCTTGTAAGTTAAAAAAAAAAAAAAGAAGCTCGATCTGAGATTGAGGCTAAAACTTAAAGACAGTGAATCAAGAACGATAACCATTAGGCCAGTTTGACACATTATTTACAAAGTGTTTTCAAACCTACTTATTCTCGCGTGTGCAGTCGTGAAACAGTTGACAAACAGATTAAAATCCAATGACCCTCCCCCAAATACCAATTCTTTAATTTTAACCCATTATCAGACCTTTTTTCCGGATGAAAACCAATTAAAAAGTTTTCCACATATCTGAATACCCTCTATACTAAATTTCAAGTCTGTAGATCAAAAATTCGTTGAGTATATAGGTTAAGAGTTATCCTCAAAACACACGCGCGCACTTTCTCACTTTGTAGCTATATAGATTAAAATGTCATCAAGGTAAGATCAAAATAAAGACTATATGCAAGTCGAAAATTCTCCAGTGACTTCTTGGATACTGTGTAGATGTCTAAATAATGAAAAAGAAAGGTCCGCAAAAGCTTGGTTTTCAAGTTATAGGTCACCGAAACAAATACTGATAAACAAAGGTGGTCTAGTGGTTAATGACACGGAATGACGACCTGAGTGTTTCAAGTTCGAATCACGTTCGTTCCACACACAAAAATCACCTTCACTTAAGATGTTGGCAACCTTCTCCCCTAAGTACTCAATGTCTCTCTAGAAATAATTCTGACAAGAAAAGTACCGGGGAAACCAATGCTAGCAATAGAATCATTGGATTCGTACAATGATGATGATGATGATGATGATGATGATGATGATTGTAAACATCCAACATATGTACAGTATGTATGATAGTGCATTGTTATCTCTACATATGGGATGGATAAACACTAATAAAAGTTATAAAAATTTTTTTAAAAAAACACATAAAAATAAACCTGGGCCTGGTGTTGCCATAGACACAAAGCAAAAACACAAAAAATGACACAAAAAATATAAAAGTGGTGGAACACAAAGCGAAGATCTGAGCATCATGATCAGCTTCAGTTTGATATCCAAAATGGAAGAACTGGTTGGCATCCTGGGCGTTCTTCTATGTCACAGATTACAACAGACCAAATTCAGCCAAATAAATATTATCAGCAAATATTATGCAGAACAAATGGATGTGGTTAGTCCTCTCCCACTACAAGAACTTAGACACCAGGTTCGGAAAGTGGGACTAAGGTCAACACCACTGAGAAGGAGCACTCTGATCTAGGTAGCCCCGTCGGCATTACCTGGTAAGGGCGCCTCAGTCGATTAGCAATCAACTATCCCTTTCTCAAAGAGAGAGGGCAAAGACTAAAAAGCTGGATCTCCTAGAATTGCACAGAACTAGTGTCACACAGCAATCAAGAGGGACTCGATCATCACAGGAATGGTCTAATCTCTGTTGATTTGGGGGTCGAGGATAAAAATCCGAGCTGAATTAAATGGAATACAAATAAATACTATCACAAAAGCTATTTCTAAAATAAAGAAACTCTTTTGCGCATATAAAATATAATACCGAAGTAATGCCGTTGATTTTTAAAATACTTTGCAAAAGGGATGCTGCTGATGCTGATGATAAGATTGAGAGATATTATTTGAGTTCATTGGACCACTGTTCTCATTTTGAGTATCATTTTCATCACGTTTCAGTCGATCTAACCTCCGACTTTCTTCAGGTGTATCTTGTCGGACAGTAATGTTCTGTCGAACTCGATAATTTGGACAGAATTTCGAACGGACCCCTTTATTTACTTCACAGGTGTAGCGTACCCTTGTTCCGTCAGCCATGACTGGATAGAGGTCCTAAGTAATTCGCAATTGTATTTTTCGGTCGCCCACACTGAGGAGAATATCACTTTTACAATTGATTTTTCCAAGTACTCTAACGATTGTGCCACAGGCCCTTGTCTGAAACGTTGTGAAAATAACACTCAAGATGAGAACAGTAGTTCGATAAGTCCAACTAATATGAATAACCAATTCTCATTTCAAACATTCAGAAACGTCTTGCAAAAGTTGTACTTTCTGTTGTTTTTTTTTTTTTAACTCTAATTCACCCCAAACAAAGCATATTGCTAGTTAAATATAAAATGCTCTTAATTTAAACCATGCCTCAGGGGACACTGCATAAAGACCATGCCTCCAGGAGCACTGCATGAGGACCATGCCTCCAGGAGCACTGCATAAAGACCGTGCCTCCAGGAGCACTGCATAAAGACCGTGCCTCCAGGAGCACTGCATACAGACCATGCCTCTAGGAGCACTGCATAAAGTGTTGAGCAGTAAGATACCTGTTCGCATTACATTTAAATTTCTGCAGGTTAGTACAGTCAGAAAAGCAGGAAACAGGAAAGGAATTCCAAAGTCCAACATTTCGAAGCAAGAAACTATTAAAGTATAAATCTTTACAGTATCTAGAGACCTCAACAGTAAAGGGGTGGAATTTTGCTTTTTGTTGAGTTAGTTGGGTTAGTATGTACGTTGAGGAGGCACAAGTGCTTTGAGTTCATCAGAGCACATTCCATTAAAGTACTTGCAAAACAAACACATGAAGACAGCATTGCGACGATGGGATATGGTTGGTTGGAACTTAGTTGATACTGCACGACCTATTAGACTCTTTTTGGGATCCTGTCTAAGATTGTACAACACAATCATGTTGACAC
Organism: Euprymna scolopes; assembly: GCF_053919585.1. Classification (NCBI taxonomy): domain Eukaryota; kingdom Metazoa; phylum Mollusca; class Cephalopoda; order Sepiida; family Sepiolidae; genus Euprymna; species Euprymna scolopes. The sequence continues at coordinate 102,890,314 of NC_136507.1, forward strand.
ACCAGTTCTCGCCAGATCATTGTTTAATCAACAATGAGCCTGGCTAGCGCCAGATGGGTGACTATTTAGGAAGGCTAGACGCTAAATGTACCGTGACGTGAATGTACCGTGACGAGTCATAGAAATTTCCAGGTTGGTATCTAGAGGCAAGTTGCATCCCCGAATCAAGACGGAAACAACGGTAAACTACCTTCTTTACTTGTCTTTCCGAGATTACCATGGTTCTACAATGTGGAAAGACGTGATTGCACACGCTGTTAAAACAGCAGGGATGCTGCTGATGCTGATGATAAGATTGAGAGATATGGCAACAATACTTAATTCATGAGCGAATAGTAGCTTTGTAGAGGTACAGGATACTCTCAGGTGTGAGTAGTTTTCTAGCACGGTAGAGGGAATCCACCGTCTTTGCAGCAGCCTTGGAAATGTCTTCAATGCATTTGTTACAGTTCGTGTTGCCTGTGAATGGTAAGCCGAGGAGTTTGAATGACAAGCTCTCAGGTAAGATGTTGATTTTTGGGGTTGTTTGTTTATTTGTTTAGCGTTTGGGGATAAAGTTCCGTAACCATATTCCATATTCTGAAACTACCTTACTCACAGTGAGTGGATACATATATTTCATTTTGATCAAAGGAAGTATAATATTATTGTGGAGTCTGCATTCACGCTTGACATGCATAAAAAAAGAACTGCGATGTTTTACTTCATTTTATAGCATGAAAATTGTAGAAATAAAAATATAGTAAGAATAAAAATGTTAATAAATAGTTCACAGCATTTCATTGATTTCCCTTTTTTACTAATGACTCTTCAGTTATCAAGGCGAAAAGCAGCTGGAGGATAAGGGTTAATGAGACGGATAGATTGCCTGTCGAATGCTGAAGAATATCACGAGAGGATTAAAAATGATGAATCGGATGGACAAAATCAGAATTCTCATGAAGACGGTTTTTGGCAAGTATTTGTTGTCATTGTATTTGAAGACGACAATGAGGTAGCCTGCAGGGCAACAGTTCCGTGGTAATGTTTTGCACAGATGGGAATTTCTAGAAATGTTGACCAACCAGGAATAAGTTGGAATAGATATAGAAGAAAAATAGAGATGGAACATTACCCGAATCTAAAGCAACTGAAACTGTCAAAACATCACATGGAATCACGGAGAGGTTTATTAAAACCCAAATTCAAGAGTGATAAACAAATAATGAATGGCTGTTGTGATAACGCAAAGTGATTTGTAACGGTAATCGAGAGAAGTGAAAAATGCAAGAAATCTGAGGAGATCTGGTATTCTTCAGATTCCAGAAAACACTCATGCGAAAAATCGTAGCGAGTAAATCATAATAATACCACCCAAGAAACGTGGACACAAAGGATCTGGGAGGATATAAAGCATCATTCAGATCTTAACGGAAACCGCACGAAGAGTACAGGAGGCTTATTCTGGATGTTTTTTGTCATACAGATGTAAAACATATGTAAGGTTTCTGCATTAAACGACCAACTACGCTTGACATGCCATAAAACCAGATAACCAATTAATCTTAATATAAAGTCAGTGCATTGCCCAAAGCTAAACAGCCATAGCCTTGATTCTGTCAAGTGATATTTGATTTTGCCTAGCTATTTCGTTATTATCCTTCCATATAATGTTTATAAAAACATAATGTCTTTCACTTAAGTTTCTTTCCAAAAATACTTTATTCGACTAGGAATAGTTTTCGTTTCTTTTTTTTTTTCTTTTTTTTTGCAGTTAAATAATACTTTGATAACATTAGATTTTTTCACACATATTCTTTTTGACACCCACACACATAAGTATATATTGCTTTCTACATATATACTGGTTTTAATATATACACATATACAAATACGTATATATATATATATATATATATATATATATATATATATATATATATATATATATATATATATATACTGTTTTAACAAAAACCAGGACTTCAAAGAATGGGTTAATAGCAACAAAAAGTGTATTTCACTGTAAATGTTAATACAGTATATTAATGCTCAATTATGAAATATGGCAACACATCAAAGGCCGTAAATGACAAAGTTCTCTCTAATTCTCTCTCCTCTGATCTTGAGCGCGTGGTACAATGGGGGAAGAGGTGGCTGGTCACTTTTAATGTATCCACAACCAATCAATATAAACATCTTTTATTATGAAGTTCAATAGTTAAACTATCACTGCGATTTTTTGGCATTTCATAAAATTACCTTGATTAGTGCTTGAAAAAAGGCGTGTTTATGACAACAAACGAAATCCTCCACTCTCTTAGACAGATGGCGACATACTGAATGTAAGCAATGGACAGTTGCAGTCTGGGAGTATCTGGCATCTACCCAGATACTGAACTAATACGTACAAGACGTGTTTTAATCAATCCCCACTTTATTTTATGCCATTATATTCATTTATTTGCGAATGAACGAATTAGTCCAACCAGATCATGAAGGATTAATTACACAGATGTGAAAAGTTTATTTAGTAATTTTACTGAAATGAACGCATTTTAGGTGAAAACATTATTACGTATTTACGTGGAATGAGGACATTAGTATACATTCAAAAAATTACGAAAAATGATCCAGTAGAAGATGTTTTGGATCTATTTTTCAGAAAATTTGTACAGACTAATGGTCGGATATTTTTTTTTTTAATTTCACGGTAACATATATTGGATTGGTTTCTAACAGTATTTTTTATAAGTTATTATCAAAACTTTAAATTTTAGTGTCAATTTGAGACCATTTTTCTTGTTCTCACATAACGCTCAACATTATGTTTTTCGAAGTGAATAAACGTTTAAAAGTGAGTAAAAATCGCTAATAACTTTTCCAGGTGGTAGAAACATAACTTATTATGCATTTGAAAACATTTATTAGTTATATATTTGAATGTCTGTGGATTGTAAAACATACCTTTTTTTTTTTTTAAACCAGTACGCGTTATCGTAGTTTCTACAAATATTATGAAACAATTTTCAATTCTTTTTTTTTTTTTTTTTTTTGCTTCTGAATTGTTAAGATTATGATTTCTGATTGATATCATTGGAATTATTCAGACATGTTGAGTTTTATTCGCACAATATTTCGGTCGATGTAATCTTCGACCTTCTTCAAATGTATTTATGGAAGTCAGGATCTTTCTATCAAACTCTAGAATCTGCACGGAATTTCGCACGGAACGCTTTATTCAATCCACAGGGATAGCATGTTTTCGTTTCGTCAGCTCACCAAGTACTCTATCCATTACGCCAGTCGATAAAATACTTGGTAAATTTCAGTTATAAGTTACATTCTTCTGGAGATTGAAGTTTCAGGGGACATTCAAAAATACAATTGCAAATTACTTTCGGTCATGGTTGGTGGAACGTAAGTATGTTATCCCCATTGGATTAAATAAAGGGTTTCATTCGAAATTTCGTGCAGATATTTTATTTCGACAGAAAGATTCCCCGGTTTAACAAGATAACCCTGTAGAAGGTTGGAGGTTATATCGGCTGAAACGTTGTAGGTGAACAACAATCCGAGTAATCAAAATAATAGTTGTTTTTTTTTTGTTTTTTGTAAAAAATAATTCATGTTTGTTTATTTTTTAAAGAATCTGCATTGAATTGGCTTACTGAATTTACATTTTGTGTTTGCACTTAAACAACGCTTTTATCGCGAAGAAAACATATCTTTATTTAACTTTTACGCGCGACCACGCGGATCTCCTAACGAACATTTGAAAACTACCGTTGATAATACCGAGCGGGTCTTGTTTTTCTAAGTGGTATTATGCCACGAGGTATAAATAAGGTGAAAAAGAAACTGCGTCTATACTGATGAAGACGAGATTACATGGAAAAGTAATTTGATTTATAAAGAAATAAATGTTCGCTTGCTTTTTGTTTTTGTTTTTTTAATCTGCGTTGAACTAACTTACTAAACTTACATTTTGAATTTACATTTAAAGAACGCTTTTATCACGGATAAAACATCCCCGTAATAAGAAATAATTACAAAGAGAAGAATTATCTTTGATGAATTATCTGTGCAGTAAAATCTAATTAATATATCGGACCACTTTTAAACTAGCATTTTAGATTCTACGCATTTTAAATACCCGGAACTGATATATATATATATATATATATATATATATATATATATATATATATATATATATATATATATATATATATATATATATATAAATTAAATCGTTTTTATGTATATTAGTATTGAGACGATTAATCTGAATCGATATCGGCAATCGGAATAATCGAAACATTTTCAAATATCGGAATCGGTATCGGAATCGGGAAAATTACTGTCTTTTTTTCCGATGCTAAAAACAATTCCTTTGTTTTTTTTTTTGTTTTTGTTTTTTGTTTAAAACTAAATTTTCCAATGCAGACACAAAAGATAAAATGATAAATATTTATTGATTTTAAACTGACAGATCATCCAACAATGTATATGTTTTAATTTGTGAAAATATATGCATGTATAATACGTTTTTATTGTCATGTGTAAAGAAAATGAAAAAAAAAAAAAAAGTCTACAACTACATAGCCAGAGATTTTAAAAGAAGCGGAATCGAAATCGGTAACTGTACTGGAATCAGGAATTTAGAATAGAATCGATAATTGTATCGGAATCTGGAAAAATTTAGAATCAACTCATCATTAATACACACATGCACATACATACATGCATACATACATACACACAAATTTTATTTATCTTATTTTCATTTCTGTAAACGTCAAAATTTCTATTTTTACAGCAACTGTTTCGTTGCGCAGAAACAATCAATTTTGTATGTCAATGTTGTATTTATTTATGGTAGATATTTCAGAAAACAGGAATTTATTTGCCTTAGAAAGAATAAGAAACAAAATCATCTAGGCGAAACAACAGAAAAATAAAACAGTAAAATTAAAATCTATAAATCACTTCAATAACAATGTTTCACGTTTGTAAAAATATATGCATGTGTATAATACGTTTTTATTGTAATATGAAAAGAAAATATTATAATCAAAATTGCTCTATAACTACATATCAGGGTATTTTTTTTTTAAAGAATCGGAATCGGAATTGATAATTTTATCGGAATCGGGGAAAATATTGGATTCGTCCCATCACTAATGGATTTACTAAATACGATATATCTTTGACAGCAATAAATGAATAAACACGACAGTGTAATAAAACTATAACTGATTACATTATGCGAAAGTAATGACAATTTATGCATATAAAAGTAATCGATACGCATCAAAACTGTGTTCTACTTCCAATCAATCACAACAAACATATGATTATTAAATATGGATGCTTAAAAGTGTTTTATGCAAATGCATTATTGTCTGGTGTACGGTAAATTGATATACAAACGATAGTTTGAAGGTGTTGGAGTGACCTTCAGATATCGAGGAAAGAAGAGTAAAATATACTTTAGTAGAAAAGAAAATTCCTCCATGGAATTAATGGACTATCTCATGGCGTCACTTCCGTTAGTGACGTCACTTCCGGTATCGAGTACCGGTACCTGGCTGTCTGAGATTGGCACGCGACCAAGCTGGACGTGTGCAAACGTCCTACCGTTGAGCAATGGTATTCTCAACTCGACTTTGCCTGTAATATATATGAATAGATGTTTCGTTCTTAAAAATCCTGTGTTCCTTCCGTTCATTACCATTTAACCCCATAACACTTATTAAAAATAATTATATTACCGGCTTAATGTAAGCTATAAGCATTTAAAAACACGATTGAAATTACCTTTATATGTAAAGAAAACAAAATTGGAAAAAATTATTATTTTCACTGGCTAGGTAGCATCAAATATCGATTTACCACATACAATGCTACTTAGGTCGAACTTGGAGAATTTTCTACATTAAATTTGACTGACACTTACAATGACAACGCTAGGACCTATTGGTTTCCTCCGATTTCTCTATAAGAGATTGAAACTTTAGGATTGTTTTTGTAAATCAAATAACGTATCTACATACTTGGCTTTTTGACCAAGATCAAAGTGTAGTATCTTTCTTCAGATGCGGCACTTCCATTTCTCGTTCTCTTTCAGTGGAGGAGAAATCCTTCACGACTGAGACAATTTTTATTTTTGTACCGTTTCTCCAAGTTAAAAAACGCCCCTGGTGTCTAACTCTGTCCCGTGGGGAGGCATTGTAAATAGGTACATAATTATGAAACTCTGTGGACCGTGTTTGCTATTCACTATCTCATCAACAAGCGTTCCATTAGTGTTTTATTGACTTTTGAGATAGTTAAAAAAATTATATATATATATATATATATATATATATATATATATATATATATATATATATATGAATAAAAGTAAAATAAAAATACCAGCGATGGTTGACGTTATGTTGTTTTGAAAAAAAAAACCGAATGAATTTATGAAATGATCAACGTTTCGTCCCTATTGCAGAGGACATCTTCAGGATATTAAAAGGAAAAATGCAAAAAAAAAAAAAAAGAAAGAAAACAATCATAGATCATACGAAAATGAAAATGAAAAGGAAACAGTGTTAGAATCCTACCCATATCGGGAAGGAACTATATATATAGACATTGAATAACCCAACCTTCCCATACACACACATAGTTTCCTTCCCGATATTATCAATAACTTCCCCCATTCTCTATCGTAAACATGAATTCGATCAACAAAGCTTCTTTCCTAGAACTGCCCGCCTGTGGAGCTCTGTTCCACAGGTCTGCTTTCCAGCTAACTAAATATTGTTGTCGTCAAGTCCAACGTAAACAAGTTTTGATTGAATCATCCTCGTAAATAATCTAATTATACCAAATTTCCACCACAAACGATTACTACGCTACTGGCCCAATGACTACAATACAAATATTGACCCTTATCCTCGAGTGAGCTCCGGGCCTTGATATGTGATAAACCCTTTGTAAAAAAGTCTTCTAGTTCAGGTCTTGGTTGAAAGTTAACTTTAGAAGCTTAACGTTATGTTGAAGATCAATACAGTCTGTCTGTGGATTACAGTATTCGCCTCAACCGTTTGGTGTTCACGCACTGTGACATTAGTAATAAGACATTAGTAATAAGACAAAGCTCTTTGTAAACATAAATAGAGCACTGTTCGGGAGTTGATATATAAACAATAAACATTTCACTCCTCGAACTCGCTATTTATCTACTACTAAAGTAATTTACATAAAATGGTGTCTGTAATTTACTTTTTCGTATATAAATTATTATTTCTATTTCTATTTCCATTATTATTATTAGTAGTAGTAGTAGTAGTAGTAGTAGTAGTAGTAGTAGTAGTAGTAGTAGTAGTAGTAGTAGTAGTAGTAGTAGTTCTAATGACCTAAGAAATAGAGATACTCATCGGTGATTTTTTTATTATAAGATGATGGATTTCTTTGCGAAAAGATTTAAGACCGTGAGATAAGTGTGAGGTGGTTGTCTGACTTGCTATTTGTTTTCTCGCTTCCCCTCACCACCTGAAATATTTTCGCATATGGGCTAGAAAAAAGACACGCAATTTTACTCGTTAACTTTTTCGTGGCGGTATGGAAGTACAAATACTTCTATAAATATTTATATAAACTTGCGGGACCTGTGGAAATTCAACAACGGCATCTTTAATATGTAATGTATTGCTACTTTAATATGTAATGTATTGCTACTTTAATATGTAATGTATTGCTACCTTAATATGTAATGTATTGCTACTTTAATATGTAATATATTGCTTCTTTAATACGTAATGTATTGCTTTAATATGTAATATATTGCTTCTTTAATATGTAATGTATTGCTACTTTAATATGTAATGTATTGCTTCTTTAATATGTAACGTATTGCTTCTTTAATATGTAATGTATTGCTTCTTTAATATGTAATGTATTGCTTCTTTAATATGTAATGTATTGCTTCTTTAATATGTAATGTATTGCTTCTTTAATATGTAATATATTGCTTCTTTAATGTGTAATATATTGCTTCTTTAATATGTAATGTATTGCTTCTTTAATATGTAATGTATTGCTACTTTAATATGTAATGTATTGCTTCTTTAATATGTAATGTATTGCTTCTTTAATATGTAATGTATTGCTTCTTTAATATGTAATGTATTGCTTCTTTAATATGTAATGTATTGCTACTTTAATATGTAATGTATTGCTTCTTTAATATGTAATGTATTGCTACTTTAATATGTAACGTATTGCTTCTTTAATATGTAATATATTGCTTCTTTAATGTGTAATATATTGCTTCTTTAATATGTAATGTATTGCTTCTTTAATATGTAATGTATTGCTACTTTAATATGTAATGTATTGCTTCTTTAATATGTAATGTATTGCTTCTTTAATATGTAATGTATTGCTTCTTTAATATGTAATGTATTGCTTCTTTAATATGTAATATATTGCTACTTTAATATGTAATGTATTGCTTCTTTGATATGTAATGTATTGCTACTTTAATATGTAATGTATTGCTACTTTAATATGTAATATATTGCTTCTTTGATATATAATATATTGCTTCTTTAATATGTAATGTATTGCTTCTTTAATATGTAATGTATTGCTACTTTAATATGTAATGTATTGCTACTTTAATATGTAATATATTGCTTCTTTAATATGTAATATATTGCTTCTTTAATATGTAATATATTGCTTCTTTAATATGTAATGTATTGCTTCTTTAATATGTAATGTATTGCTTCTTTAATATGTAATGTATTGCTACTTTAATATGTAATGTATTGCTTCTTTAATATGTAATGTATTGCTTCTTTAATATGTAATATATTGCTTCTTTAATATGTAATGTATTGCTACTTTAATATGTAATGTATTGCTACTTTAATATGTAATGTATTGCTACTTTAATATGTACTGTATTGCTACTTTAATATGTAATGTATTGCTACTTTAATATGTAATGTATTGCTACTTTAATATGTAATGTATTGCTTCTTTAATATGTAATATATTGCTTCTTTAATATGTAATGTATTGCTTCTTTAATATGTAATGTATTGCTTCTTTAATATGTAATGTATTGCTACTTTAATATGTAATGTATTGCAACTTTAATATGTAATGTATTGCTACTTTAATATGTAATGTATTGCTTCTTTAATATGTAATGTATTGCTTCTTTAATATGTAATATATTGCTACTTTAATATGTAATGTATTGCTTCTTTAATATGTAATATATTGCTTCTTTAGTATGTAATATATTGCTTCTTTAATATGTAATATATTGCTTCTTTAATATGTAATGTATTGCTACTTTAATATGTAATATATTGCTTCTTTAATATGTAATGTATTGCTACTTTAATATGTAATATATTGCTTCTTTAATATGTAATGTATTGCTTCTTTAATATGTAATGTATTGCTTCTTTAATATGTAATATATTGCTTCTTTAATATGTAATATATTGCTTCTTTAATATGTAATGTATTGCTTCTTTAATATGTAATGTATTGCTTCTTTAATATGTAATGTATTGCTACTTTAATATGTAATGTATTGCTACTTTAATATGTAATGTATTGCTTCTTTAATATGTAATGTATTGCTACTTTAATATGTAATGTATTGCAACTTTAATATGTAATGTATTGCTACTTTAATATGTAATGTATTGCTTCTTTAATATGTAATATATTGCTTCTTTAATATGTAATATATTGCTTCTTTAATATGTAATATATTGCTACTTTAATATGTAATATATTGCTTCTTTAATATGTAATGTATTGCTTCTTTAATATGTAATATATTGCTTCTTTAATATGTAATATATTGCTTCTTTAGTATGTAATATATTGCTTCTTTAATATGTAATGTATTGCTTCTTTAATATGTAATGTATTGCTACTTTAATATGTAATGTATTGCTACTTTAATATGTAATATATTGCTACTTTAATATGTAATATATTGCTACTTTAATATGTAATGTATTGCTTCTTTAATATGTAATGTATTGCTTCTTTAGTATGTAATATATTGCTTCTTTAATATGTAATGTATTGCTTCTTTAATATGTAATGTATTGCTTCTTTAGTATGTAATATATTGCTTCTTTAGTATGTAATATATTGCTTCTTTAATATGTAATGTATTGCTTCTTTAATATGTAATGTATTGCTTCTTTAATATGTAATGTATTGCTTCTTTAATATGTAATGTATTGCTACTTTAATATGTAATGTATTGCTACTTTAATATGTAATATATTGCTACTTTAATATGTAATATATTGCTACTTTAATATGTAATGTATTGCTTCTTTAATATGTAATGTATTGCTTCTTTAGTATGTAATATATTGCTTCTTTAATATGTAATGTATTGCTACTGGGAATTCTGTGGACGTTCAGCATGAATGGAGACTCCGCTATATTATTGTACCTATTTACAATGCCTCCCCACGGGACAGAGTTAGACACCAGGGTTGTTTTTTAACGTGGAGAAAAGGTACAAAAATAAAAATTGTCTCAGTCGTGAAGGATTTCTCCTCCACCGAAAGAGAACACGAAAATGGAGTGCAGCATCTGAAGAACAGATACTACACTTTGATCTTGTTTATATATTTTATTGAGAAAGAAAAAATTGAACATAAAAAACGTACAAAAAATTCAATTCAACAAAATTAGGCACAAGGCCCTATAAGAAATTGGGAGGGGGAGGGTACAGGGTCTTTTTGACTATGTAACAGACGAGACTTTGAAGTCTTACTCTTGACTGGCAACATTTACCAAAATACCTCAATCACTCTGTGGATCCTAATCTAACTAATAACCCCAGCGTTCAATGTAAAATTTAATTATGTACAATTTGTATATTCATTTCTGTATGTTGTGTGTGCATTTTTTTTACACTTTGATCTTGACCAAAAGGCCAAGCAAAGGTTAATGTAGTGTCAGAATATATTTGGTTATTACGGTTTATCTTCAATATTCTTATAAGAATCTGTGACATATTTCCATTGTATGGATGTCCAGTGCAAACGGAAATCCTACAATATCATTATAACATCTTTAGATAGAACATCTACTACCCTTGGATCCTAGCTAGAAGACCAAGAAGGTATATTTTAGTTTCACGTATGGCCTAAAAGCAACATTTTTTTTTTACATTGTATTTCGGTGATTTTATTTATTAAAAAGGTTAGAAGTGATAACACACTACAAACATTAAATTAGTACATAGATACACTAATTTAATGTTTGTAGTATGTTATCACTTCCAGCCTTCTTTTTAATAAATAGGATCTCCTGATCAAATAGTCATTTTTTTTATTATTTATTTATTTTTTCATTGTGTCTTCAGTAATTGAGGGATCCTATTTAGTAAAAAGGAAAATACAAAGAGATAACATACAACGAACATTAACTTATTAGCATATCTACATGCTAATAAGTTAATGTTAGTTGTATGCTATCACTTTCTATCTTCTTTTTAATAAATAAGATCTCCCGATCGAATAATTTATAATATGGAAACGGTAACACACGTACGTACGTACGTTTAAGGTACTACGCTATTAATATTTAGATCATATAATACACAAACAAGTAGACATTTATTTTTAACGTCATGGGGTGAGTTCCGTTATAGAAGCGTTGATTTAATTTCAATAAAATAAAATACGTATCAGGTGCGCTTGAAAGCCAAATTACAACGCAATTTTACAAAAATAAACATATGTTATTTGTTTGGAATTTATAATTTAAATATATTTCGGAGTCAAACTCCATCCTCAGTATTATAATATATTAAATTTCAAACAAGTAAAATATTTGTCAAGGGTGTGAGTTCCATTATAGAAACGTTGATTTAATTTGAATAAAATAAAATACGCATCGAGTGCGTTTGAAAGCCAAATCACAACGTAATATTAGGAAAAAAAACAAACAAATATTTTACTTATTTTAAATTTATAACATAAATAAATTTCTGAGCCAAACTCCATCCTCAGTATGTTGTTTTCTTTCTTTTTATTTTTCTCTTCTTCTTTCTTGCCATGTTGTAAAGTTGGAGAAAGGGGAAGAACTCACACACTCTCGCGTTGCCAACGCACAGTTCCAACATTTCAAAATACAACCGCTGAGGGACAACGCGCGGCTCTTTCATTTCTCCAACTAAAATATATATGGCGATTAAGCTACACTAAATATTCCGCGTTTCATCCACTCTAGGACTCTTCAGGCTTATGCGCGAATTTTTGTGGTTGTTTGTCGTTTTTATATACGCATATATATGTATATATATATATATATATATATATATATATATATATATATATATATATATATATATATAAGCCTGAAGAGTCCTAGAGTGGATGAAACACGGAATATTCAGTGTAGCTTAATCGCCATATATATTTTATAACTTACTAACTAGCTCTACCTATGTATTGAGCACTTTTGAAGTAAATACTTAAAGTTTACGCATAAATTTATACTTTCATATATTAATTTATGTGAGTAAATTAAGTAGTTATATATATATATATATATATATATATATATATATATATATATATATATATATATATATATATATATATATATTAAAACCAATAAAGAATTTTTTTTTAATGTATCGGATGTCTAGGTATCCGTAAAACTTTCATATTCATCAACAAAATATTATATTTTCATCACGCAGACGATTGTCAAAAACACTCATATTTCATATGTTTTATGTGTGCCATAGTTCTGTTCTTTTATTATTTCTTTTACAAATGCGAAGAAAATGGCCATATTTTGCCGAGAATCCTAATATCTTCCACGCTGTTATACAAGGAAACGTGTATTTAATTTATTTGTGTATAAATAAGTATATATCCGTCTTGTCACACAAAATTTACCGAGTAAAAAAAAAAAACTGCATTTTTTTTTTCTAATTCTCAGGTAAAATAAAATTTAGATTAGTAAAGTCCAATAAGTCAAACGACGTCGTTCCTTAAATGGAATTCGTAAAAGAATCCTTCGTTCGAAATAAAAAGCCAACTGTGAGTGTTGTTATTTTAGGTCATCAGAAATGGTAATAATAATCTGAAACATTAACTTATGAATTTCTACGATTCTGCAAAAACTGACAAAGCATTGTTTTTTTTCTTCGTCTTTAATGGAAAATATACACTAGTATATATACACACACACATATATATATATATATATATGTATGTATGTATATATATATATATATACATATATATATGCATATATATATGAATATATATATATATATATATATATATATATATATATATATATATATATATATATATAGCAAATAAGCTGCGCACAATTTTCTGTGTTTAATCCCCATAGGGGATCGTCGAGCTACCTATCCCTACTAATATATTGAGCACATATATTGAGCACACTTGAGGAAAATACTGAAAATTGATACATATAACATTATATCTCGTCAACACACACACACACACACACACACACACACACATATATATATATGTATATATATATATATATCATTTAATAACCTCAATTAATAGACAAAGATATAATTTTGTGTAAATTTTCAGTATTTACTTCAACAGTGCTCGATACATACGTAGAGCTAGGTAGTAAGTTATGAAAATATATATGGCAATTAAGTTACATAGAATATTTTATATATATATATATATATATATATATATATATATATATATATATATATATATATATAAGTGAAAGTCTCTGTGTCTGTGTGTGTACATTTCCCTACGCAATAACTCTGTCAATTTTAAGTCTACAGACTCGAAATTTCATATACAGGGTACTGAGATTTGGAAAAATATTTGTGATCGGTTGTCGGCCAGAAATTTTGCTGTTAAAGAGTCAAAGTTCAACGATTTGACCTTTGAGAACTCTACCAAACTCCTCCGACAATTTATGGTCTAAACACTTGAAATTGTAGATATAGGTTCCTTGACATGGATCTAACTTAATAACTTGATTTGAGCCCAAAACCAATGTTAAGGGATCATAATAGGGATCAAAGTTTTAAAAATTAACGTATTTTGGGTTTTTTTTTTTTGGCTCAACATACAACTCTAAATACCCGTGCAACGCCGGGCACCTATGCTAGTATATCTATAAAAGTGTCTGTGTGTGTGTCTGTGTGTGTACATTTCCATACAAAATAACTCTACAGACTCGAAATTTGATATACAGGGTACTGAGATTTTGGAAAATCGATGTGACCGGACTTCGGCCAGAAATTTGGCGATTAAGGGGTCAAAGTTCAACGATTTGACTTTTGAGAACTCTACCAAACTCCTCCGACAATTTTTGGTCTAAACACTTGAAATTTTATATATAGGTTCCTTGGGCATGGATCTAACTTAATAACTTGATTTGAGCCCAAAACAATAAATGTTAAGGGGTCATAATAGGGGTCAAAGTTTTAAAAGATTACCGTTGTTTTGTTTTTTTGTTTTTGTTTTTTTTTGTTTTGCTCAGCATACACCTCTAAATACCCGGGCAACGCCGGGCCGAAATGCTAGTATATATATATATATATATATATATATATATATATATATATATATATATATATATATATATATATATATGCAGTAGAACGCCGGGATATGGTGACCCTAGAATATGGTTTTTTCAGGACAATGTGGAATACGATGTTTTTCTAGTTTCTGGTTACGGTATTTGCTCCACCTTACGGTGTTATTTATACTAATTTTTGTGCCGTATAGTATGGTTCTACTGTATATTTACACACACACACACACACACACACACACACACACACACACACACATGGAGGTAAACGAAATTAATCCATAGAATTTAGATATGTTTCGAGAATTCATACAAATAACTGAAATGTGTGTACGATCGTTTCAGAGACGATATCAACTTTATTAATAAACAAACTCATCAGCAGCACAAAGGAGAAGAGAGATTAAGTTAACATTTAAATAAGAACACCGTAAGCAGTTGAACTATATATTGAATTGATATGTGACTAGAAAAATAATAAACGGAAATTCTGTGTGTGTGTGTGTGTGTGTGTGTGTGTGTGTGTGTGTGTGTGTGTGTGTGTGTGTGTGTGTGTGTGTGTGTGTGTGTGTGGCTTAAAGAAAAATTAGTCGTGTCAAAACAGCAATAACGAAATGGTTTTCCTGTCCGAACTTTTTAATTGGTGGTCCAAGATATCGATTGTTATGTAGACAGCGAGACAACACCGTGATGATCAGTAATGGTGGAACTTGGCTAGGGTTTCATTTTATGAGGACGGCTCAACAAGAACTTATTTACATCAGACTTGAAAACGACCATGTCATAGTCGGTTGGGAAGCAGCCCCACGGTGTTGTGTTGCACAGACGGACAGTTTTAGGAAATAAACTTTAATCAACTTTATAAAAAAAAATACTAATCTAAATAGTTCACAATCTCTTTTTCTTTTTTACAAGGATTTCACCATTTATCAAGGCTTGGAGGCCACTCGAGGATAAAAGCAAATGAGTGTAAGGTGGTCACTGGGACAACAGCTTAGTGGTCAGTAGTGGTGGGTCGAATTGAATTATTAAAGAGGTGACTTAGCAGGAGCTTGTTTACATCGGACTTGAAGATGACCATGTTGTAGTCAGCTGGAAAGCAGGCCAGCGGTATAGAGTTCCACGGAGAGGCAGTTCTAAGAAATAAGTTTTGTTCGTGGAATTTACGTTTGGATTTAGGCCCAGATAGAGAGTGGGAGAAATTGTTGATAATGGTTAGTATATTTTACAAAACATATGCTGTCCTGGATATGACATAAGCTACACACATTGACAGGACCTCGATTTGGGAGCTTTAGAGAGTAGGCAGTCATTTAGTTGTATCACTACTCCCAGATCCACTCCGGTCCAGAGAGGTGGGATCTGTCAGGGGCATATCGATGGGTTAAGCAGTAACTACCGTTTACAGAACTATTTGTTTATATAAATATAGATCTATAGAAGAAAATGATCTACAAGCCAGTCGTATATGAAACATGTACGGCTTCAGGATAAAATTAAAGTTAGTTGATACGCCGTCAAAGGAAACGGCAAACAAGAAAAACATATGTTGCAGTAAATCCATTGATAGATCTTCCTTGATATGTAAATTTTCGAATTATTCTTGAGATTGTCAATAAGATCTTTGTTAGGTTTATATATATATATATATATATATATATATATATATATATATATATATATATATATATATATATATATATATACTTGATAACACCCGATGAGGATGGACTTTTTGCTTTTGCTTCCGAGGAAAAGAAATAAAGAACAACAAAACTCAGGAACTCTTCTTCTCTGACGAGGGATTTTTAAATCTGAAATTAACCAGAAAGAAAGAAAAAGAAAAGAAAATTCGTTTTTCGCATTTACAAGCATGTTCTATAGCAGTTTATCTGTTTATTCTTTAATTTTCCAATTCAAGATGCTTTTATTTGCTGACACCGTTTTCTCAACTTCATATATATATATATATATATATATATATATATATATATATATATATATATATAT
>NC_136507.1:102909433-102914433 GCF_053919585.1 Euprymna scolopes
TGCATCTGTATTTGTCACATTTATTCAAGTCGAGTATTTTCGCAGTCCCATATTGAACTTTAAAACTGGGTTTTTCCACAACACAATTGATTTGAGAATGTCGTCGAATGTTGTTTCTGTTTTTAAACATTTGAATAAATAAAGGAATAAGTACTTCGAGAAAAAAAATAATAATTTGAAAAAAAAAAGTAAATGTGATTTAGCATATTTTCTTTTTTTTTTTTTTTTATGATTGACGAATAAAAAACGGCAGTCATTTTCCACTTCTGTCATCTTCCCTATCTAAAAATTGGTTTATTCAAATTTTGAGGATGAAAATCTTCCAAACAATGAATTATAAGATGATAAGAGTTAAAAATAATTTCTTCAAAAAAAACCCCAAAAAACAACAGAAATAGTTGTTCAATTTTTAAAGTAGGGGTTTCTTTCATATATATATATATATATATATATATATATATATATATATATATATATATATATATATATATATATATATAAAGCTGAACGTCTGTGTGTGTGTGTGTCTGGTGACGAATAGGCTCTTATATGGTTGACTATTATAGAAAACTGATCACATATAATAATAGAAGATGTATCGAGACACAGGAATGGGTATGTTTGATCTGGCATAATGATGATTCATTATAATTGTGGGGTCTGCGTACGCGCCTGGTTCACAAAGTATGGAAATAAAAAATTTAAAAATTAAAAAAAAAAAAAACGTTTACAAGTGTTTTTTATATAGATGTACATAATAATAATTTGATAAGTGTGTTTTAACTTAAATAGGGATGGTATAATAAAATTGTGGGGTCTGCGTTTGCGCCTGGCCTCCATAGAATGGAAATAGGCACAAACCTAATTAAAGACTTTTCATATCTATCTGCGTAAGTATACTTTGATAATTATGTTTCAGTTTGAAGAAATATAGTATAATAAAATTATGGGGTGTTCGTTCGCACCTGCCCTCCATAGAATGGAAATATGTCACAAAGTTTAAGGTTTTTTAATATAGATCCACATAATATTGTGATAAGTGTTTCAGTGTGAACAGGTATGGTATAATAAATTATGGGGTTTATCTATTTTATTTTGACTTTCATCATATTTTGCTTTGGTTTTAATACCCCCAAATTCGAAGCTATTTCTTTACAACCCTTCCTTTTCATAACCTATCATACTTTCATAAATCAGAGTCCATTTTCTGTAGGCTGTTTTTGAACCCAGTCAACGACGGGTACTTTTGCTATGAATGCGTTTTTCTTTTGTGTGTATTGATATTCATATTAAAATCCCTCTTTTCTATTTATTTAAAAAGAAAATATAATTTTCTTATATATGGGTTGTAGAAATGCATTCACTAGCAAAAGATCTAGCTAATTTGCATATTCTTTTAAACATTCATTTTAATTAATTTCCTATTAGTTTTTTTTTTTTCAGTTTTCTTATGGGATGATCATCTAGTTAACTATTACGTGTAATTATATTCATGAAGATATTCTACATGATTTATACTTGCATAATATTTGCGTAAAAACTTTACAGTAAACAAAAAATTGTTCCCATATATATTTATGTACACGTATATATTTTTGTTTAATCTATTAGTCTATCTATCTATATATCTATAAAAGTGAAAGTGTCTATGTATCTGTCTGTCTGTTTACGTTTCCCTACGCAATAACTCTGTCAATTTTAAGTTTACAGACTCGAAATTTGATATACAGTGTACTGAGATTTGGGAAAATCTTTGTGATCGGTTTTCGGACAGAAATTTGGCTGTTAAGGGGTCAAAGTTCAACGATTTGACCTTTGAGAACTATTTGATCTCTATATGGGATCCATAAATATTTGATCTCAAAATGAGATCCATAAATATTTGATCTCTATATGAGATCCATAAATATTTTATCTCTATATGAGATCCATAAATAATTGATCTCTATATGAGATCCATAAATATTTTATCGCTATATGAGATCCATAAATATTTGATCTCAAAATGAGATCCATAAATATTTGATCTCAAAATGAGATCCATAAATATTTGATCTCTATATGAGATCCATAAATATTTGATCTCTATATGAGATCCATAAATATTTGATTTCTATATGAGATCCATAAATATTTGATATCTATATGAGATCCATAAATATTTGATCTCTATATGAGATCCATAAATATTTGATATCTATATGAGATCCATAAATATTTGATCTCTATATGAGATCCATAAATATTTGATCTCTATATGAGATCCATAAATATTTGATTTCTATATGAGATCCATAAATATTTGATCTCTATATGATATCCATAAATATTTGATCTCTATATGAATCCATAAATATTTGATCTCTATATGAGATCCATAAATATTTGATTTATATATGAGATCCATAAATATTTGATCTCTATATGAGATCCATAAATATTTGATCTCTATATGATATCCATAAATATTTGATCTCTATATGAGATCCATAAATATTTGATCTCTATATGAGATCCATAAATATTTGAAAATTCCATTCAAGTTTCCCTTTACATCACAAACACTGAGTTAGTAAAGAAATTGAGCGCATAATTTCCTTTCCCCAATTGACCATTTAAATATGTTATATCTTTCTTGTGATCTCTTAGTCTTATTGGATTCCAGGGCCAGAATTAAGCTAGTCTGGTGGAGTATTGAGGTAATATCATTTATTTGAACTGCGAAAACGAAATGTGATTTTGTAATATTTCGTCAGGATTTACTTATAGGGAAAATTACCTTCATATCAGGTTATCCTGACAAACCCTTGCACAGAACGACCTGAAAAACTCAAGAAATTTTTTAGTGGGCATTCAAGCTCTTCTCAAGTAAAGATTAAAATGCAGATATAGCAATACTAAACCTTCTATCTAGAATCCTTAATCGAATATTGATCAAAATTTATGATATGATTTATATTCTAAAAATGTTTACAATTAAAGAGATTTTAAGGCGAAATTAAAATTCTGAGAATATTGTTTAATTTCTGTTAATTATTACGGATCAAATTTAATGTAAATCTGAAATATTTGAATTTTCGAATGGGAAATTATGCATCCTAAAATCCTTTGCAATACTCCAAATAAACTGTAATTTGGGGATTATTTATTTATTATACTCATTTAAAATGTTAAAATTTAAAACTGAATATTATTTTTATTCCTTATACTCATCATGGTATGAATATTTCACTAGTATATATATATATATATATATATATATATATATATATATATATATATATATATATATATATATATATATGCTAACAGGCCGACAGGCATTGCCCGGTCGTAAAATACGCTTAGATATGATATTTTGATTAATGCAGATTTCGTATTTATTATTATATTATATAAGACCCAATATATAGTAATAATTCAAAATAAAAAAAAACTCGTGCGCCACCACCGAGAATCGAAACCAAAACATTTAGCTTACGATTTACTTTTTCCTTCGACGTTAATGCCTGAGCTATGAAGACAAGTTTGCTGCAAGGCTAAAAATAAAAACATGAACCAATAGCTATTACTTTACTCCTACATATTCGTATTGCTGTCGTTTGCCTTCACCCGGAAAATTCCATTTCTTTAATTTTCAAACTTTTGCGCCAATTTTCCCCTGCTAAAACCCAAATATAAAGTTTAGCATGTATTCAATACTCTATACATTAATTTCCATTCCTGTAGACCAAAAACTGATAGAGAAGTTTAGTAGGCATTTTTTTAACAAATATATATATATACGCATACATAAATATATATAGAAAAGGTTTTGTGTTTACTATAACGTTTTTAGGCAAATATCACGCCAAGTATAAATCATGTAGAATATCTGCATGAATATAATTACACGTAATAAATATGATCATCCCATGAGAAAATCGGAAAAACTAATAAGGAATTAATTAAAATGAATGTTTAAAAGAATATGCAAATTAACTAGATATTTGTAGATGAATGCAATTCCACGACCCATTTATAATAAAACTGGCATTTCAGCCCGGCGTTGCCCGGGTGTTTGGAGGGGTATGTTGAGCAAAAAAAAAAAAAAAAAGCGGTCAATTTTTTTTAACTTTGAACCCTATTATGCTCCCTTAACATTTATTGTTTTGGGCTCAACTCAAGTTATTAATATAGATCCATGTCCAAAGAACCTATATATAAAATTTCAAGTATTTAGACCCAAAAGGAGTTTGGTAGAGTCCTCAAATGTCAAATCGTTGAACTTTGACCTCTTTACAGCCAACTTTCTGGCCGAAAACCGATCACAAAGATTTCCAAAATCTCAGTATCCTGTATATCAAATTTCGAGTCTGTAAACTTAAAATTGAGATGGGTTTTTATATGAATATCAATACACACAAAAAAAAATCAAATATGTATATATATTTGTAGTCATCGACATACAGTCCTGTTTCGTTGTATCATAATTCATAAGTGCCGCTAGACTAGCACCTCTCCTAAGCCAAGGATTGAACCTAGGACCGTCGTGTTGACAGACGGCAGTTCTCCCACTCGACCGCGGAAGCGATGCCCGCAAATAATCTGTCCGAATGTCTATTTGAAGAAACATTCGTCCACCACATTTAGAGTGCTCAACCCGCCTGTTTGTAAACAAACAACGAGCTTCGCATTATATATATATGTGTATATATATAGCAAGTTATATATATATGTGTGTGTGTGTGTGTGTGTGTGTGTGTGTGTGTGTGTGTGTGTGTGTGTGTGTGTGTGTGTGTGTAGCAAATTATAGTGATTCAATGAAATTAAAAAAACCTTTATTCAAATCAAGGATTTTTTATTATTCCAAGTAAGACAAAGAATACTTTATAAATTTTATCTCCTTATCCTATAGGGTTTCGATGCCTACCATCTCTTCAGAGGAGAAAATATTAGCAAATAGATATAATGGTATTCACCCTATTTGCTAACGTCAGTTAGACATGGAAAATCATAAT
>NC_136507.1:102916933-102976933 GCF_053919585.1 Euprymna scolopes
TGTGTGTCTGTCTGTACATTTCCCTATACAATAACTCTGTCAATTTTCAGTCCACAGGCTCGAAATTTGATATACAGGGTACTGAGATTTGGGAAAATCTTTGTAATCCGTTGTTGGCCAAAAATTTGGTTGTTAAGGGGTCCAAGTTTAACGATTTGACCTTTGAGAACTCTACCACACTCATCCGCCAATTTTGGGTATAAACCCTTGAAATTTTAGATATAGGTTCCTTGGACATGTATCTAACTTAATAACTTGATTTGAGTCCAAAACAATAAATCTTAAGGGGTCATAATAGGGGTCAAATTTAAAAAAAAATTAGATCTCTGAGGTCTCTACCAAATTACTCAGACAATTTCTGGTCTAAACATTTGAAATTTTACATAAAGAGTATTCAGAGATAGGGCAAGCTTTTTAATCGGTTTAGTTCGAAAATTTGTGTTACCAATATATAAATGTATGCATGCATGTTTGCATGTGTATTCTCTCTATCATTAAATCATTTCTCTCTGATAGGCTCATAAGAGTGGTGGTTGATGGACAAAAATCAGAGGCCTGCAGTGCTAATGCTGGAGCCCCTCAAAGGTCCATCCTAGGCCCAACTCTCTTCCTGATCTACATCAATGATCTCCCTAAACACATACTTATATCATTCGTTGACATCTATGCTGATGACACGACCATCTACAGCAACACATCAAAGGCCGTAAATGACAAAGCTCTCTCTGGTTCTCTCTCCTCTGATCTCGAACGAGTGGTTCAGTGGGGGAAGACGTGGCTGGTTACCTTTAATGCATCTAAAACCAAACTCCTATCTTTACATTATCAACGCTCTGATCCCCATCTGGCATCAATTGTGATGGATGGCTCTCGTCTGGGAGAAGCCCCATGTCTTGACAAGCTTCTGGTCTTGACCTTCACTCCTGATCTGAAATGGAACACGTACATCGTCTGTTGCCAAGGTCGCTGGAAAGATGGTGGGATCCTTCTACCGCTCCAGAAGATATCTCACTACTGATGCAATTCTCTATCTATATAAAAGCCAAGTGCGTCCAAGGATGGAATACTGCTGCCATATCTGGGCAGGAGCTGCTAAAATCAGCCTATCCTGCCTTGACAGAGTACAAAATAGACTTCGTGGCTTAGTGGGGGATGCCCTTTTCTCTTCCCTGCAACCTCTCTCCCACAGAAGAGACGTTGCAAGCCTATCATTGTTTTATCTTTATTTCCATGGTAGGTGCTCGTCTGAACCCCAATCTCTGGTCCACCCTCGCCAATATTTTACAAAAAAACACCCGTCTAGCTGAATCCACTGTCAGAAACTTTCCCCACTCTTTATCTATGCCTAAATCAAAACTTAGATTCCATGAACAAAGCTTCTTTCTTAGAACTGCACGCTTGTGGAACTCTGTTCCGTCTACCTGCTTCCCTCCTGACTACAACTTGGATGTCTTCAAGTCCAACGTAAACAAATTCCTGATGAACCGCTCCCTTAAGTAGACACTTTAAATATCCACACTAACAATAACCCTTATCCCTGAGTGGCTTCCGGGCCTTGATACGTGGTGACCACCTTGTAAAAAAAAAAAAAGTAAAATAAAACTTTCGACAGGGGCGACGGATTTTTAAAAGATCAGTATCGTTTGGAAGCTCGACTCTTCAGACGACAAATACCGAAAAATTGTCTAAAAACATTAATTTCTTCATCCTCAGCTGGGCACCTTTCTACAGGGAGGAGTCGCTTTTTTCACCGATATTTTCGAAAGTCATCCCCTCTTTTCGATTGTCAAGCCTAAATTAAAACCTGCGTCACTTAACAGCAAAAGCGTCAGGTTTTTTCTCGTTCTTTTCCTCCTTCACGGTACGGGTTCGAGCTTGCCTTCCTACTACCACTTTTTTGTTGTTGTTTTTTGCTCAACATACACCTCCGAACACCCGGGCCACGCCGGGCTGAAATGCTAGTATATATATATATATATATATATATATATATATATATATATATATATATATATATATATATATATATATATAATCATATCGCATAACTGTGCAATAAGAAAAGTATAAACAAATGACATTACGCCGGAAATATGATCATCCAAGGTTAGTGCATTTATTCAAATAATTGTACTGTACAACTTAAACTATTCGTACTGATGATTCTAGATTATGTAGACGGCGTGTGGCATATAATGCTAGGCTATAAAAGGAGAACACTAAATTGTGAATGTCTGTGACAACGCGTATCTCACGGTTGATGTTGATTTTTTGCTTTGTTTGTTTTTATGTATATTCGTAGCGCTGATGAGTGTCCTAATGATATAAAAAGAATAATAAAATATAAATGCAGTATTAGTATAATAATAAACTGAACTTTTTTTAATGAGCATAAAAATTGGTGACTGTGACTGTGTGAAGCGCTATCATATATGTGTGTGTGTGTGTGTATGTGTGTGTGTTTAAAAGTGACATACATTAGCGACTGAGAGAGGGTGAACAGTCTTTTAACACAGGAGGGGACAGCCATTACTTATGATCGAGAGAGACATTACTTATGATGGAGAGGGGGACACATTACACAGTTCATATAAGGATTACACATTACCTTTAATTTGCGGAATGACGACACCAAGACGGCAGTTACAAAAATATGTTGATTTTCTTTTATTCCATTTGACTGGTCGAAATGATGATGACATCCAGGAATTCAAAGTCGTTCTACATGTTTAACGTTCTACTGCTTCGCTTCTAAGGGGGACCCTCCTCATGCCATCTCTGTCCGGCTGACTGTGCTGACTTCGATCCGGACTCGACTGCCCCTGATCTTCGTCTTCGATCTGACTATAACTAGCTCCTATATTGAGAATTCCCTTTCTGCTATGACGTCAAGTATTGCTTCAAAACGTGACCCACTCACGTGGGGAACTCACGTGGCTTAAACATACATTTCGGCACATGTTCCCAAACACATTTCTACAAATAAAGAATTCTCAGTAACCTATTTTTCAACCTAACTTATTTTCAATATATTTCTAAATTGCATTGTTCATTATTTTCTAGCTGACCTTATTTTAATTCAGTTTTTATAAAAAGAATTGAACAATTAAATTCTTTTTACAAACAAACATATCTAAACTATTTTATATGAATTTGAACAATTAAATTCTTTTTACAAACAAACATATCTAAACTATTTTATATGAAATTGAACAATGCGAAATCCTAACATTCCATTTTCTGAATCTATCCTAAACCTTGCTAACAAGGTTCAAATCTCGGCCTATCCTAATCTCAGTTTTCACATCTAAAGTTTTTTTACTTACAAGAAAAGGAAACCCTTTTCTTGTAACACATTTCCCTACCAAATTACTCTGTCATTTTTCAGACTACAAACTCGAGATTTGACATAAGGGTTATTGAGATTTGGGAAAATCTTTTTAGTTGGTTTTTGGCCAGAAATTTGGCTGTCTAAGGGTCAGAGGTGAACGATTTCACCTTTGAAAACACTACGAAACTCCTCCGCCAATTTGGGGGTCTAAACACTTGAAATTTTAGATGTAGGTTACTTGGATATGAATCAAACTTTTTAATATGCATATACATATGCACATAAAGTTATCAACAGTACATAGCGCCCGAGTATATATATACTTAGGGGATTAGGACAAGAGTCTAAAGAGCAGATTATATTTTAATATATTAGTACATTCATTAATACAATTAAAATAAAAGAAAAGAAAACCGTGCTCGTTGCAATGTAGATAAATAAGCTCGATAGGCATATATATCATAGAGCTATTTTAATATTAAGTAAGATGATTGATAATTTAAAATTTAAATTTAAATTTAAAAATCGGTTTTAGAAGGAAGAACAAACAAAATCAATAAATTGTATGATCGTTTCGGAAACGATGTTTTTATTGCAATAGATATTAAGTCATGGACAATAATTTTATCATATAGTTTTTTGAAACAAAGTCTCCTCATCAGCAAAAATATTGGGTGTTTTTTCTAAAGACACTAAAAATAAACCTAGCATTTTTTAAATAAAAAACTATATGATAAAATTATTGACCAAGACTCAATGTCTATCACAATAAAAAATACTGTTTCCGAAATGATCGTACAATTTATTGATTTTGTTTGTTCTTCCTTATGAAACCGATTTTTAATTTTTAATTTTAATTATAAATTATCAATCATCTTACTATATATATGTCTTCTTTTTTTTACAATCGATCAAGTTTGCCGCATCTCCACAACAAGTGCGTCAAATTTTTCATTTTTTTTTTCAAGTGAGCTTTTGATACATTTGATAATTATTTTATGTTGTTTTTGATATGTTTCCCATATGCACGCGTTTGTCAAAATGATTTCTTGGTACACAATGCCTACACATTTAACAGAATTATCCATATAGCATCATTATTTTGATTCACTGATGTCTACCGAATGCAGTGTGTATTACTTACCTGCCTCTCCACGGAGGCTGAATGTGACACAAGGTCTAACTTAATCTGCAAATGTAGTCATTACTGGACCAATTCTTATGGCTTCATTAATTGCTTTTTGACCAGGAATAGATGGATCTTTGCGTATCCGGGACATCAAACACATCTAATCGCCAATTCGTGTTTTTCGCATCTTGTCACCTATCCTTCTAAATGAAACCACTTATATCTCGCTAACACCAGTGAATAACAGTAACCACCTTTCGCTTTCTCTCTCTTTTTCCCCTCGCTCTCTCTCTCTCTCGCTCACTCTCTCCCTACCCCACCTCTCTCTTTCTCTTTGGCTTCTTTCTCTTTTGTTTTTTCTTTCTCTCTATTTTTCTCTCTCGCGCTCGCTTTCTCTTCCTTTTTTATCTTTCTGACTTTCGTTCTCTTTCTCTTTCTCTCTAGCTTTCTCCCTCTTTTCTCCCTCTTTCTCTCTCTCTCTCTCTCTCTCTCTTTCTCTCTCTCCCTCCCTCTCTCTCTCTCTCTCTCTCTCTCACGCGCGCACTCTGCTCCGAGCAGCATTGTATAATCAAGTACCTTAAATATCTGGAAAGTATCTGGCATGATTAATCTAGGTGCGCATGCGTATGTCGTATTCCCCTGTCGCCACGCTGATCCTTCCTCTCCCCTCAACACTAACACATATGCGCAATGAACAAAACTGTGGCCATCTTACGTCGATTCAATGATCTTACGTGACCGGCAGAGCTTTCCTTCTTTGATTACATATATTGTCGAGAAGATAAATTATGGCACAAATTACTCTTTTTCCGTGTATTCGAAACACTCCTTGAAAAAACAGGGTTAACATATCACAATCTATCTACCATTATATAAAAGTCACTGTGTGTGTGTGTGTGTGTGAGAGAGAGAGAGAGAGAGAGAGGGGGGGAGAGAGAGTTCTTCATAGGTTCCGAAACAGCTGAGCCTATCTTTTGGAAATTTCACACAAAGCTAATTTATGGCAGTATTCTTAAATATGTTTTATTAAGAAATTCATCCGATCAGTATCTAAAATCGAAAAACTCCGATCTTCAAACAGCTTTTCTCTCTTATAGATAAAAAATGATTTTTACAGAGGAATAGTTTACGTTACACCGGCCAAGGATAATAATAAAATTTCAGCAAATCATTTCTTCTTCTTAAAAAAAAACGATTTATTATAATCTGGAGATATAGCTTATTGGTAGAGTGTTTGACTAAAGATCGAATTATCCCCTGTTCCAGCCTGGGTGTACCTCACCATTTCATTTTTTTTTTTCATTAATGTGTTCAATTTACGATAAAAGAAGAGGTACCATTTAAAATCGCCACAAATCATTTCTTCATTTGCATATTTTAAAACTAAATATTAATCAGAAGTGACTTTTCCAGGACATTCATCGTCAAGCCCAAATATCATATGATATGATATTGTAAACAACACCAGACGGAATTTGATTGTCTGCATTATCATTATTATTTTTTATTTATTTATTTATTTATGTATTTATTTATTTTTTGCGAAATAGTCCACCGGGCAAATTATTCCTCGTAATATATAATGATCAATATTATATAATAAAACATACGCAATTTGCATAAATTAAGATATCATGTTTAAGCGTATTCTACGACCGGGCAACGCCGGGCTACCAGCTAGTCAAAACATACAGGAAAGTTTTGCAAAAAGGAGTACGATTTATTTTTAGTTTATTTTTTAATTGACTTTGGGTCAATTCTTCGTCGCACTTTTAAATCCAGGCAAGTAAAGAGAATGAAAGAGGGGGAGGGCAGATAAATTAAAAAGCGGATCGGTTTCGAAATCTAGTAGGTGATGCCTTTTTCTCTTCCCTGCAATTTCTTTCCCACATAAGAGACGTTGCGGGCCTGTCTCTGCTCTATCGTTATTTTCATCGCAAGTACTCGGCTGAATTCTAATCTATAGTACCCCTTTGCCAAACTTTCACAAAAAAACATTCGCCTAACTACAACAACTACATACGATTTCACCCACTCTCTATCTGTGCCTAAATCTAAATGCAGATTCCATGAACAAAGCTTCTTTCCCAGAACTGCCCGCCTGTAGAACACTGTTCCGCTGGCATGCTTCCCAGTTGAATATAACATGGTAGCCTTAAAATTCAATGTAAACACGTTCTTGTTAAGCCGTCTTCATAAATAATAAAATTCTACCCAGTTTACACCAGTAACGTTTACTACATTATCACCTAACATTCATTAACCCTTATCCTCGAGCGGCTTTCGGGCATTGATAAGTGATAAGTAAAAAAATAAAATAAAGTACCCATATACCTGTGTGCAAACTATCGATTCAGTTTTTTCATTAAGGCGTAGTTTCCATTAAAGTTCACTCAATATTAAAAACTAAATTCTAAAATTCTCAGCTTATGAAAATAATGTTTCCAAATTTTTTAGATGAGACCTGATTATTTGGATTATAAGGATTGTTCAGACTACTGTTTTCGGCACTTCTGCATTACACGGACGGCACCATTGTAAGGAGGAGGGGGCATAACTCCAATTTCTTCTTGATTAAATAACACGACAACTAAATAACAAACAAGATTTTTTTCCGAACACAAAAATATTTGAAAACCAAAACATTTATTACATAAAAATGCAACAATATATAATTGTAAAAACGTCTATCGAAAAGTCTGCGTAAGAAAATATATTTTTAATAAATCAATATTTGAATTAAAGCAACATTGCTTCTTTTTCTTTTTTTTTTTTTTTTTTTGAAAAGCATTTTTTGAATTAAAGTAAAATTGGATTTTTTCAAACAATTTAATAATTTAAATGAAACATTTTTCGAATTAAAGCAACATTAGATTTTTTTTTTCAGAAACATTTTTTGAACTAAGTAAAATTATCACTGTAAAAAAGGTATAGTTTTAATTTTTTTGACCGAGAAGCGCCACCTGACGACAGTTTAGTGAAACACACCCAAAAAATGGCGTCGTCTGTGTAATGAAAATGTGCCAGGTTCTCTTCTTGAGTATTATTCGCAAAACGTTTCGGCCGTGTTAAAGTGTACCATGTCAAACTTGGGACTTTTTTTCTCTCGAACTCAGAAATCAGCACGGAATTTCGAACAGAACCTTTATTTAATCCACGGAAATAGCGTGCTCTCGTTCTGTCAGCTATGATTGGGTAAAAGTCTTGCAAACTGACCATATAAGTCGTCAGTCAGGTCAGAGTCAATTACTTGACCACTGTCACCTCCTGATTGGTAATTTTTGGCTTTTAAAATGAACGTATGTGTTGACGAGGACGTATACGGAACGTGATCACGTGCAAAACACGCATTCAACAATACAAAAAGATGTTTTTTTTAACAGCTAGACACATAAAAAAAAGTATGGCTGGTTTAATAACAAACAATGTTAACTATAGAGTGTTTTGTTTTTAATATTGATGGGACTATTCCAATATTTTCCTGATTCCGATACAACTACCGATTCTGTATTAAATTACCGATTCCGATACAATTATCGATTCTGATTCCGATTCTTTATAAATCTCTAATCTTTAACTATAAAGTTGTTATGTTTTCCTGATTACCTTAAAAACACATGCTAAACGTGCATATATTTTTCAAACGTAAAAAGACACTCGTGTGTCGGGGGGGGGGTCTATAGGTTTTAGTTTTACTGGTAGTTTAAAATCAATAAACATTTATTATTTCTTTATTGCTACCAGCAGTGGGAGATATTGTTTTAAACAAAATCAAATAAAAAAAAAGATAATCAATGAATTGTTTTTGGCACAAATTTTTCTGATTCAGATACCGATTCCGATACCCTCAAAAGTTCCAATTTTTCCGATTCCTGATTCCGGTTAATCGTCCCAACACTACCTTTTATGTAAAGGTCTTAAAGAATAAATAATCATTTGGTGTCATGGTTCATTATTTTGCATTAGTAAAGATGTTTCAATTCTTAGAATAGTTCATCGAATATTTCGGTCAAATCAGTGCATGCAAATGTCGTGGGTTTCTTGTTTTATTTTCATTTGTTTTTTCGCGAATACTTTCGACTCGATTGATCAAACCATAATAAGGCGGCGTTAGCCTTGGTGTATATATAAATATGGACTTGTTACTGAATTCCTTTTCTTGGCTTTTAAAATGAGTATGTGATCAAGTGCCACAGGTGAAACGTGTGTAAAATTCAAACTTTGATGTTGTTGTGTAGCACAAAAAAAGGGAGGAAAAAATTAATTTAAAAAAGGCAAGACAGCAAAGTGACTCAGTAAGACACAACAGGTACAACAGTCTGTCTTCGTCCTCTCTGCGGCCTCCTTTTATGTAGTTGAGCAGCGAGATTTTGCACACGAGCAGCGAGATTTTGCGTCACAGTGCGAGACCGCTAGTTATAAAAGTTGTGAACGCCGCCATCTTGATTCTCTCTTTCTCCCTCCAGTCAGCTTGATTCCACACAATGCACACACATGCGGCCGATTTAACGGTAAGCCTTTTTCTTAGTATCCACAAGTTTACTCTAGATATTGTTAATTAGACATAAATTTTTTTGCCTAGTTTTGTAATTAACATTCATGACTGCATTGTGTTTGTTTTTATGTGAAGGGTTTCAAGAATGATTAATCATTTAACGCTAGTGTTCTGGTGTAATATTGGTATTATTTGAATTCTTTGGACTACTATTCTCATCTTGAGTGTTATTTTCACAATATTTCGCTCGATGTAACCTCTGAACCTTCTCCAGGTTTATCTTGTCGTTCTTGTTGTTCTCATGGCATAGTAGATAAAGCACACGGTAACATTCAGTCGTAAATTACACTATTCTGAAGGTTGACGGTTCAATCCTCAGTGCGGGTTACACTGAACATACAATTGTGAATTACTTAAGACTTCCATCTAGTTATGGCTGACGGAACGAAAGCGTGTTACCTCTGTAGATTAAATGAAATAGATTCCAGAGTTCAACAATTGCATGCAATAACCTGATGAATCCTCATGAGGATGAAATTCTGTGTAGCTTAATTATCATGTATATTTTTATAAATTACTATATATATATACTGGGTGAGGCTCCGTGTTTTGACAAGCTTCTGGGTTTGACCTTTACTCCTGATCTGAAATGGAACACGTACATCAAGTCTGTTGCCAAGGTCGCTGGAAAGATGGTGGGATCCTTCTACCGCTCCAGAAGATATCTCACTACTGATGCAATTCTCTATCTATATAAAAGCCAAGTACGTCCAAGGATGGAATACTGTTGCCATATCTGGGCAGGAGCTGCTAAAAACAGCCTATCCTGCCTTGACAGAGTACAAAATAGACTTCGTGGCTTAGTGGGGGATGCTCTTTTCTCTTCCCTGCAACCTCTCTCCCACAGAAGAGACGTTGCGAGCTTGTCCTTGTTTTATCGTTATTTCCATGGCAGATGCTCGTCTGAACTCCAATCTCTGGTCCCCCCTCGCCAATCTTTCACGAAAAACACCCGTCTAGCTGAATCCACTGTGAAAAATTTCCCCCACTCTATATCTGTGCCTAAATCAAAACGCGGATTCCATGAACAAAGCTTCTTTCTTAGAACTGCATGCCTGTGGAACTCTGTTCCGTCTGCCAGCTTCCCTCCGGACTACAACTTGGATGTCTTCAAGTCCAATGTTAACAAATTCCTAATGAACCGCCCCCTTAAGTAAACACTTCAGCAAATCTCCTCACTAACTTAATGTACTTGCAATAACCCTTATCCCTGAGTGGCTTCCGGGCCTTGATAAGTGGTGATCACTGTGTAAAATATATATATATATATATATATATATATATATATATATATATATATATTGTATTAAAGAAGTGTAGAACAACATAGTACCGTCGTTTTCAATCTACAAATAACACATGATACGGTCTCGTATGTTTGTTTCATTTCCGCATGAAATCATCAGGCTGAATTCGTGAATTAATTGGTGTTGATTGTTTTTTATATCTAATTATTGCTTACACTAAGTAACCAATCGGGTCCCTTGTTATTATTTCTCTCTCTCTCTCTCTCTCTCTCTCTCTCTCTCTCTCTCTCTCTCTCTCTGGCTATAATTTTCATTAGCCAATGGCTGAACTACTCTTAAACAATAATCGTTTTACTCTACTGTTCATTTTAACGCTCTCTATTTTGAGTGGTACAAATTAAGAGGTGACCCTTTTTTAGCGTGCGAGAGACTAAACTAATTTGTCATTTCTGTTTATTTTATCAACCGCCGCTCTATTTGAATCATTCAGTTTAGAATATTTATTTATTCATTTGATATATTTATTTTATAGTAATAATACAGTAAAGTTTATTATGTGTTTGCAGTTAGTTACTATTTCGTGTCTACAATTTAATAATTTGGTATCCTAGAAGTTTAAAAATTAAACCTCTTTCAAGCAAATTCACTCAGAAACATGATCTCTTTTTTTGACAGCATGGACATGATCTACATGCACTGAGTTTTCACGACAGACAGTCAACAAGGAATACTATGTTGAGGTTTTAAGGGAGTTCAGGGAAAGATTCCATCAGAAGAGGCCAGCACTCTTCAAATCAGGTCAGTGGCATTTCCACAGGAATAATGCACCAGTCCATAACCCCGTCCTTGTCACAGACTATTTGATCAAGATAGATATCAAAACAGTTCCTCGCCCACCCTATTCTTCAGACCTTGTTCCCTGTGACTTTTAGTTATTCTCTAAGCTCAAAGAAAATTTTAGAGGATGCCGTTATGAGACAATTGAGGAGATGAAAGAGGATGTGACGAAGGTTATTGGCACGCTCGCAGAAGAGAACTTCTATAGGGGCTTCCGGAAGTTGTTGGAACGGTACAAGTGCATTGCAGTCGAAGGAGATTACTTTGAAGGGGGATATAATTTAATGTGTGTATTATCAATAAGAGTGTCCATAAGAAAAGGGTCTGGGAGCATATTGCAGGAACCTCTTACTTATTTATACTTAGGAACGTCCGCGTTCTGCGACACATGGAGCAGTCATCGTTTTCGATGTTAAGCCAGATCCCTTTAGTTTCTTCACGATGCAATCAAATCTCGATTGTTTGTTTCCAGTTAATTGTTGTTCTTTGCCCACTTCTTTTCCTATCGTTTATTACAGCACTTGGTTGTGATTCGTGCAAGAAAATGTCTGGAGCTAGACACCCAACATATATTGAAAAAAAAAACTAAAAGGATTTAAAGGAAAAAGAACTGAATTTATTGTACAGATAATGAAAACAAATATTTACAAGAAAAAAGTGTAAGGGCGGTAAATAAGATTTTTTTTCGTTAAACTAATTTTTACGCAGTGTAAACTATATCCGAGTTAGAGAAATAATAATATATTACTTTGGTCAGAATAGAAAATAAGAAAATCAATATTTACTAAGAGTCCGGTTCTTTATGAGGGTGTTTGCAATTGGGTTGTTTCAGAAAATTCCTTACAGCCGGATTGTCTGGAGTAATAAATAGTTGAAAGGTCGCTCCAACTTAGCCTTCCTTCTCAGAGCTTATTTAATAACTGAAGTTATGACACTATTAGCGTCTATTTATAGTCGTTGTGGATTGGAACTTTCTAGAATTTTAAAAATGGAATACTATGACTTTTAAACTTTCTAGATCCCTCGGAAAAAGAACACTTTTCTGTTCAATTTTAGAAGTCTTTTTTTATATTTATTTTATATTTATTTTATATTTATTTTATATTGATATTATATTTTATATTATAATTTACGTAAGAAATTGTAATTTCGTCATATTTTAAAGAGGAAAACGTTCTTTCATCAGAGTCAGCCATTGTCTACAATTTGTTAGTGCAGTCTCTGACTTCTTGGTAATTCGATCGCTCAATTTGATCCCTAAAATCTTTCTCTGGCATTTCCAGTCAAGCGCTTCAGATTTCTTTATTTGTCTGATTTTGAGATGTCAAGTTCCACTTCCATATAGCACTGTGGACAAGGATAAACTCTTAATTTAGATTTTGTTTATCGATGATTTATACGGTCCATTTAAGTATCCGTATACTCTCGACTATTGTAATATTTTCGACTTCATTATTGGCAAGCGTCTGTCTTCTTTGCATTCGCAGTAGTAGTCCACAATGATAAAACGCGGAAATTTTGTATAGTTTGATTGTCATAACATAATATATATATATATATATATATATATATATATATATATACATGATGATTGCAACGTCTTGTCAGACGAGTGCCACTCCCTCAGACACTTAAAGTTCATGAGCCCAAAAATGACTTCCATCGCCACAAGACAATTTTAATAGACAAATGCCTGAGGGAGTATCTATACACAGCTGATGTTACAGAGTCTTAGCTTTGTACGACAGAAGTCTCTCTCAGTTCAAAATGTTGAGATCCAGCAACAAACAAAAGCAAGATAGCCAGCAATAAGTTAAACTGCAGACCAGCTTAATGCGAGTAATGGTCTCCCGCTTTACGGTTTTTTAAATCAGAGATTTGCTTCTCCTAGAAAGGTTGCCTTCACCACGGGTTATGGGAGCCTTCTCCACCCCAACACACAAATACATACATACAAACACACACGGTGCTAGTTGGCCGTTGACACCGAAAAAGGGTTCATTCACCCCTTGGAAGGTCTTGTTTTTAATCTTTCAGAGAGACTAGCCACCCTCCTCACCAAACAAGTCTGGTAGGAGAACCAGTTTAGTAGCCGGTGACCCGACCATGAGGCAGGTAGTACTGGGTTACATGGTACAGTAGTATATGGCATGACCTATATATATATATGATTATTTCATCTAATCACATAAATAAATATACGAAAGTATAATTTTATGCGTACATTTTTAGTATTTATTTCAACAGTCCTCATTACATAGATAGAGCGAGGTAGTAAGTTATGAAAATACGTATGACAATTAAGCTACACAAAATATTTCGCGTTTCATTCTCGTTTAATCGTCTAATCGCAGTTTAATTGCCACATACATTTTCATAACATACGATATATATATATATATATATATATATATATATATATATATATATATATATATATATGTATATATAATGGAAATAGAGCAGATTATATAGATGCAAACACCGACAGCAAAAAATTAAGAAAATACAAACGAAAAATAGAACAAAAAACGGCACTAGTACACTTATTGATCCGTGTTGAAATAATAACGGTATTATTTAGGAAGCGATTCTTAACATGGGTGGGTGTTTTGTACCTATTCTGTACTTTAACCTTACAATTTAATAAAATCAGATATCATAAAACTTTAATTAAACTTGAAAATACTATTTAAGAAATAGCGCGGATTAATAAGTGCACTAGCACCCAAAAAAAGACAAACAAAACATTAATCGATATTTCGCCTATATTTTATTAAAATGTAGACGAAATATCGATTAATGTGTGAAAATATATTGTTAGTGGGAAATAATTTCATGTTTACAATTTTTATCTTGAAAATTTTAATAAATAATAAAATGTTAAATATAAGACTAAGTAATAGAAAACAGTTAGCGTGGTGGTGTTTTTTTTTTACATGGGGGATCACCACTTATCAAGGCCCGGAAGCCACTCGGGGATAAGGGCTATTTTGTGTACAATAATCAATGGGATAATATCGTAGTAATTGTTGGTATTGGAGATTTGATAAAGTGTCTTACTTAAGGGGGCGATTAATCAGGAATTTGTTTATGTTGGACTTGAAGACATCCAAGTTGTAGTCCGGTGGGAAACCGGCAAACGGAAGAGAATTTCACGGGCGTGCACTTCTCAGCAAGAAGCTTTGTTCATGGAATCCACGTTTTGATTTAGGCACAGATAAAGAGTGGGGGAAATTACTGACAGTGGTTTTAGCTATACGGGTGTTTATCGTGAAAGATTGGCAAGGGGGACCAGATATTGGAGCTCGGACGAGCACTTGCCATGGAAATAACGATAGAACAAAGACAGGCTCGCAACGTCTCTTCGGTGGGGGAGAGGTTGCAGGGAAGAGAAAAGAGCATCCCCCACTAAGCCACGAAGTCTATTTTGTACTTTGTCAAGGCAGGATAGGCTGTTTTTAGAAGCTCCAGCCCAGATATGCCAGCAGTACTCCATCTTTGGACGTACTTGGTTTTTATACAAACAGAGAATTACATCAGCAGTGAGATATCTTCTGGAGCGGTAGAAGGATCCCACCATTTTCCCAGCGGTCCGGGCAACAGGCTTGATATACGTGTTCCATTTCAGATCAGGAGTAAAGGTCAAAACGCTTATTCCATGTAACTTCTGCATAAGGAAACGTCAGATAAAAGTTTGGTTAATTCACTACTATACTATGAAGAATACAGCACATCATGTATGTATTGAGACAACAAGGAATGTTTTACGGAATGTTTTGCAAATGTTGATAAAGTTCAAATCTCAGTTATGATATTCAAGTTTGATTTACAATCGAAAAGTGCATATAATAATAAGGCAGAAGAGAAAAAAAAAATTTTAACGGAGGGATAAAGTCACCAAGCCGAGCTTGATGCCTGCAAATACTTCTGAGTTTCGGAAGCAGATAATACTCCATGAACAGAAATAAAAGGGGAGATTCAGAAATAATAAATGAGAAGAAATAAAGAATTCTGGAATCTAAATTATTTAAATGAACACCAATAAAAAAAAAAAAAGTGTTAATAGTATTACAGTAATATATTCTGGACGATTTATACGCGACACCGGAGAAGAGCTGAAGCATCTAAGATATAAAACTAATGCCGCGTTTCTTAAACCAGTTAATAGCTTTAACGAATTTAGACGAAATCGTTATTTATTTGAAATAAAAACAATTTATTTTATTTATCCATTTGAAATCCCAAAAATTCCAATAAAAATAATTATTTAAAAAAAATAAATAAACAGATAAATTGTTTCAGGAGCTTTTGCCAAGTTTATTAATGATTTAAATGTTTAAACCTTTTTAAAATATTTTAAATATATTCTTCAGTGAAATATTTTTGTTTGGATTCAAAAATTGATGTCGTTTTATTTTATGATGAAATATAATTAAGTTATTTTAAGAACTTAACCGATAATTGCCCTAAGTGGCCTTGGATATAATTGAAAGAAAAAATCGATAGTGTCTTTAGGTTCCTTAATACTTAATCCTCAATGAAACGTTTGAATGTTGTAATTATTAAGATATCGATTTCTACAACCCACAAGCAAATATTCAATTCTGACTGGAGAATAGATAATGTGGTCAGTTGTTGGTCATATTAGAGCAGAATGCTGGATTCTTGGTTTTCCAGATAACATATGACAAAGCGCATTCCAGATGCCCATCCACAGCCATCGCTTATCGCTGGTAAAAGTGCATTGAGAATGGTAGTGATTATTTAAAAATATAAATTCTGGAGCACAAAAGGGCGCTCGTTTTAATGGTACCACTCTCGTCTTCGTAGCTCTTCAACTTTTTTAGTTAAAAATAGGAGGCATTACTTTTGAAGCCAGCCTCGTTAACTCGCGAACGCAGACGCCACGATATTATTGTAAGAATATACTAATACTAAATTAATACTATTATTTAAATACTCACAATATTTTAATCCTTTAGGGTATAACTTGGTATAGGGCTTTGTTTTCAAATGTACCCTGACGATAGTAAAATGAGTGGAATAAAACATAAGTGTGTGTTTAGGCAGCATTTTTTCATTTACACAAACATAACAGAGCTTCTGTTTTTCATTTTTTCTTTTTTTTTTTCTTTTTTTGTTTTTGTTTTTGTGCAAAAATCCAAAATAAATCCATAAGTGTCACGAACGTTTTGGAGCTGGCGTCGAATCATCTTCGGATGAAGGGGACAAATGGACGAGTAGGCTGGAAAAGTTGGAAAAGAAGGGAATTTCAATAGTCGTTTAGAGGGGCCGTTAGCAAACTGAATTCTGAGGTCATAATCTGGGTCACATAAAAAAAAAAAACAGCGGTATTACGACAAGCATTTTAAAAGACCGGTACTAGTTTGAGAAGCAATATTATTAATTCTGCGTTGTGTTCGCATGTCGCATGTTGGACAGCGCCTGGTATTCCCAAGTGATGATATTGACCAGACTCAACGTCGCTAAACTTCGGTGATCTAGCAAGAACACCGGTTTGTAACGTGATAATGTCATTCAATATTGATACGCAAAAAGAGAGATACATACATACATACATACATACATACAAACAGACGGACAGACATATAGACAAATAAACACGCAGACGGCTCAACTTCATATAGAGGGATATAGGGGCATTACAATAACGCTAGAAACGGTGGTCCAATTTAATCCTTCTAATGGATCCATCGGTTTTTCTATCATCGGCAACTTTGCGATAATGGCATACACTCCATATACTCTGGTATCAATTCTGTAATTTATAATGTACGTCCTAACATGTCTCTAAATAAGAGTTACCATCTTCCTTTTTACCTTGAAACAATCCAGACGCGCACAGGAGATTCTATTCCAAGACTTTATCTAATAAGATCTCTTCACACCCACGCTAGCATTGCACATACGAAGGACCTTAAATAAGTTTCCAGACTTTTTTGTACAGGCATTTGAAATTGTCATAAACTCTTGAAAATTCAGTATGTTATTGCTATGCATCTTATGAGATGACTGACGAATTTCTATGATTTCAGCTACAGCGGAAATTAAAATGAACCCTACTTAAAACCTGATTGTCACAGCTTGTGAATTTCAAAAATGCAATCTGGACGACATGAGGATACTTTAGAAGAACGATATGCAATAAAATTATGTTATGGCAAAACTGCAACAGAAACATATAGAAAGCTTTAGATTGCTTTTAGACCATCTTGCATTAATCGAGCATCAATTTTGGAGTGGCATAAGAGATTCAAGCGAAGGTAAGGAGTCTGCGAGAAATGATGAGAGCTGTGGGAGGAGTAATGAAATCAGAATACCAGAGTTGATTGGCCAAATAAAGAATTTTATGAATAAGGACCGTCGTGTGTCTATAGAGACAATAAGCGCACATTTGGATGTCAGTGTGGAAACTGTACTTATAATTAATCGTGAAGAATTGTAAGATGTGGAAAATTTGCGCGAAGTTTGTCCCAAGGGGGATCAGAGAAGATTAAAAAGAAAGATGTAAAGTTCTATCTTTTACTTTTGTAACTCCAACTCTCGCCTTCATAATTGATATTATCACCACAACCACCACCACCACCACCACCACCACGCTACTCGTTGAAGTGACTAGATTTTATCATTTTAAACGCAACGCGATTTAGTATTTTTCCGTTATAAAAACTGGCTAACATGCAAATGATAATAAGACTCCAGTTTATCTTCTCGCCGTCAAAACCAGCAATAAAACAAGAACAGCAACAACAGCAATAGAAACAAACAGAACTAGCAACAACAATAGTAACACTAAAAAGAGCAAAAATAATAATAACAACGCCAATAATAACAGAAACAACAATAGCAACAATAACAACAATAACACGTATACAAAAAACAAGAATAACAACTATAACAATAACACCACAACAATAGTAACAATAACAACAACAACAACAATAACAACAGCAATAGCAACAAAAGCAACAGCAATAACAACAATATTCACAAAATAACAAAAATTTACAGCAACAATAACAATATTAACAATCGTAATAACAACCGTAAAAATAATAATATTTACAACAACAATACAACAGCAGCAGCAATAATAATAATAATAATAATAATAATAATAATAATAATAATAATAATGATAAGAATAATAATGATGATAATAATGATAATAATAATAATGATAAAAATAATGATAATAATAATAATAATGATAATAATATCAGCAATTACAACAGCGATAATAACAACAATAATGACAACATCAATAATAACAATAAACAACAATAGTAACAACAACAACACAACAATAACAACAACGAATACAACAATAATAACAATAACAACAATAATAACAACAGCATAGCAACAATAACAGCAAAACAATTACAATAACAATAATAACAACCACATTGTGTTTAAGCAATGAAGACCACGTGGTGCCCTTTTGTTAATTCCACTAATTAATCATTCTTCCTGTTCACAGTTCTGTTTTTGGCTTTCATCAAAGAAGAACATTGTTAATATTGATTTTTTTTTTCAAAATCAGTAGCAGTAGCAATAGTAACTGTAATGGCAGCTCTAGTAGCAGTAGAAGTGCTGATAATCTATTCTTGTTCTTGGTATGGTCCATGGCATGAATGGCGCTAATAGCAAAATGTCGATTGTATCTGCTTACCAAGTCAACAGGCATTTGACACCTGAATGTTTTTCTTCTTCTCTTTCTTCCTCTCTCTCTCTCTCTCTCTCTCTCTCTCTCACACACACTCTCTCCATATTTTTACTTCATCCCTAGTCTCTCTCACACTTTCCTTATATACCAATATGGATTAGTTATTAGATGGGATTAGTAGATAAACATGTCAACAAATAGGTTGAAATAATAACGCTGCCATATTTCTAAGGCTTACCGATATTTCGGTCGTGTAACCGACCTTAAATATTGGTCAGCTTTAGAGATGTATCTGTGTTATTCTTTCAACAAGTCTGTTTATATTTTTATTTACTAATTCCGTATACTTACTCTCATGAGGCAAGTTGGTATACTTATTTCTAGAATAATGGATTTACCCAGGGGCTACAGAAAGAGTTACATCGGACACGTTATCTAGTAGTGATATATGGCAGTCATGGCCCCAGAATCAAGACATGTACCTCTGTAACATACTTTTTTTAATGTCCTTTTTGTTAACTATTCCACTGTGTCCGTCTTGATTTTTACCAGCTTGTAAGGCTACTATACTTATTATTCCATTTTTTTAAGTTTCTTTGTATGCCAATATATACACAGCTGTATGACAATATATACACAGCTGTATGCTAATATATACACAGCTGTATGCTAATATATACACAGCTGTATGCTAATATATACACAGCTGTATGCTAATATATACACAGCTGTATGCCAATATATACACAGCTGTATGCTAATATATACACAGCTGTATGCTAATATATACACAGCTGTATGCCAATATATACACAGCTGTATGCTAATATATACACAGCTGTATGACAATATATACACAGCTGTATGCTAATATATACACAGCTGTATGCTAATATATACACAGCTGTATGCCAATATATACACAGCTGTATGCCAATATATACACAGCTGTATGCTAATATATACACAGCTGTATGCTAATATATACACAGCTGTATGACAATATATACACAACTGTATGCTAATATATACACAGCTGTATGCTAATATATACACTGCTGTATGCCAATATATACACAGCTGTATGCTAATATATACACAGCTGTATGCCAATATATACACAGCTGTAGGCCAATATATACACAGCTGTATGCCAATATATACACAGCTGTATGCTAATATATACACAGCTGTATGCCAATATATACACAGCTGTATGCCAATATATACACAGCTGTATGACAATATATACACAGCTGTATGCTAATATATACACAGCTGTATGCTAATATATACACAGCTGTATGCCAATATATACACAGCTGTATGCCAATATATACACAGCTGTATGCTAATATATACACAGCTGTATGCTAATATATACACAGCTGTATGACAATATATACACAACTGTATGCTAATATATACACAGCTGTATGCTAATATATACACTGCTGTATGCCAATATATACACAGCTGTATGCTAATATATACACAGCTGTATGCCAATATATACACAGCTGTAGGCCAATATATACACAGCTGTATGCCAATATATACACAGCTGTATGCTAATATATACACAGCTGTATGCCAATATATACACAGCTTTATGCTAATATATACACAGCAGTATGCTAATATATACACAGCTGCTTTAAAAGCCACAGTTTTCTGCTTGGATTTTAAACCGTGGCCCTGCAAAAGGCTACTTGAACACTCGGTTGATATAATTAAACTTTAAGCTATACCATATTTGTTATGTGTCTGTTTCAATGTCCCAGAATGAAATCGAAAGCACTGTTACCCCAGTAGTTATGTTAATATAGGTTTTTTTTTAGAGGCGGCGAACTTTGAGTTAACAACTCTAGTTTCTTTTATATATATATATATATATATATATATATATATATATATATATATATATATATATATATATATATATATATATATATATATATATATGGACTATTGTTCTCATCTTGAATGTTTCATCTTGTGCAATGTTTCGGTCGAATTGGCCTTCAACCTTCCTCAGCCATGTTGGTTGTTATTTGGAAATGAAAAAAATTACTGGCTTCGTAGATATTTGCGTATTCTTTGAGTTAGCCTTTAATTTATGGATATGGTTTTGTAGTTGTAAAAAAAAAAATGGTTGACATAAGGAAAGCAATTTTAATAAAAATCGACAGGGGCTTATCTCGGTTTCAACGCCGAAATTTTAAGGGTGTACAATGTTTGTTTCTTTGTTTTTTTTTTAATTATAGGCTCTCAAATGCCACTAATCTCTAGGCTTAATATACTTAGTAATTTTCTTCTTTTTTTTTTTTTTTTTTTGCATATGTGCTGCCTCCTTGAGTCGCCTGACCCTGCATCTCACCTCCCTCTCAATTATTTTGACCTCGTCCCACAAAGGGAAGTGTGTACCTTTTTCTTTCCATATGTGATCAGCTAGCCCCGACTTTTCAACTCTCTCCATGTCACGGCTTTATGGTGCTTTTCTAGTTACTTTAATTGCAGATTTGGCAACTATCGCTTATTTTGAGTTCAGGCTAATTTAGCAATCCATCATGTGGTTTCACCAGGACAGGGCCACATACCACACAGCACGCGATACAATCAATTTGCTGGGAGAAACATTTGATGAATGAATAATTTTACGAAATGGGCAACTGTCAACTGACCTGTCAACTGACCACTTCATTAGTGTGATTTAACCTCATTAGATTATTTTCTTGAGAGATATATAAAGACCTATGTCTATACTAATAAACCAGACACAATAGACTACTTGGAAGACTACATTTGACGCATTATTGCAGAAATACAGTCTAATTTAATGCGCAGAGTGTGTGGAAATTGAACTTCTAGATTGTGGCATATACGCGCGAGCCGTATTACCAATATTGTATTGAAATTATAAATGCAAAAAATTAATATTTGGAATAAACGATATATTTGTATAATAAAACTAGTTTTTGTGATTTTAATTTAAAGTTCGTCGCATCTAAAAAAAAAAAAAAAAATACCCGAATCACTGCTACTGAATGGTGAAGAAAACAACAGGAATTTTCAACCGACACCCACCGAGCTCCAATCTATTGTCTCCCCTCGCCAATCCATTCACTAAAAGAACTGCACGCCAGTGGAACTCTCTGTCCCTTGCCTGTTTCCCACCTGACTACAACTTGGACGTCTTCAAGTCCAACGTAAACAAACTCCTGACAAACCACCCCCTCAAGTAAGACACTCTATCAAAACCCGCAATACTAATGATTACTACAATACTATCTCATTGATTACTGTACACGCAATAACCTTATCCCTGAGTGACCCCCATGTAAAAAAAAAGCACTCGACAAAATCACTATCAATAACTTTGCCACTCTCTATCGTTGCTTAAACCTAAACATGGATTCCATGAACAAAGCTTATTTCCTAGAACTACTCGCCTGTGAAACTTTGTTCTGCTGGTTTGTTTTCCAGATGACTACAATATTGCTGGCTACAATCTTCAAGTCCAACGTAAACAAGTTCTTATTCAACCGTCCTCATAAATAATTTAATTATACCAAATTACTTCTACAAACGATTATTACGCAACTGTCTCAATGACTACAATACACACATTAACCCTTATCCTTGATTCCCGGCGTTGCCCGGGTGTTTGGGGATGTGTCGTGAGGAAAAAAATAAAGTGATAGTAGGCAGGAAGGCTGAAACCCGTACCGCGAAAGAAGAAAAGAACGTGAAAAAAAAACGTGACGTCTTTGTTGTTGCCCTTATCGCCAAACCGGAAGTGGCGAATGTTTACATTAAAGCTAATCAATCGAAAATAACTTTTGAAAATATCGGC
This sequence comes from Euprymna scolopes, assembly GCF_053919585.1. Lineage (NCBI taxonomy): Eukaryota > Metazoa > Mollusca > Cephalopoda > Sepiida > Sepiolidae > Euprymna > Euprymna scolopes. The sequence goes on from NC_136507.1 coordinate 102,939,582, forward strand.
GAAAAAAGCAACCCCGCCTCGTAGAAAAGTGCATAGTTAAGAGTGAAGGAATTAATGTTTTTAGCCATTTTTTCGATATTTGTAGTCCGAAGGGTCGAGCTTTAAAACGATACCAATCTCATGAAATTCCGTCGCCTCTGTTGAAAGTTTTAGGCGTACACACACACACACACACACACACACACACACACACACACACACACACACGCACACACACACACACACACATACATACATACATACATACATACATATATACATACATACATACATACATACATACATGTAAGCAGACAGGTGAGATTTATATTATAGGTAATTTTATGATCTGTAGTAAACGTTAAAAGTTTTTTTTAATCTTCCATTTAAGTTTATTATCAGGTGTGTTTACACCAACGGACATGTTTATAACCTTTTTCAGTGTAAACATACTCCATCAAAATGGCGTTTGATTGTTCTTGTAGATTCATTAATTGTTATTTCTGGATTTGAGTGATTCTGTAATTTTTCAGATAAATATTTAAAGAAACTCGACAATTATCTTCTAACAGTTTTATTGAATAATCATTATGAAAAGGCAAACACGTTCTTTTAGTCCATACTCGGTTCATTTTTGGTTCATTTTTAGTTCGTTTTTTGTTCATTTTTAGTTCATTTTTGGTTCATTTTTAGTTCATTTTTAGTTCATTTTAAGTTCATTTTTAGTTAATTTTTGGTTCATTTTTAGTTAATTTTTGTTAATTTTTGGTTAATTTTTAGTTCATTTTTGGTTCATTTTTAGTTCATCTTTAGTTCATTTTTGGTTCATTTTTAGTTCATTTTTAGTTCATTTTTGATTCATTTTAGTTCATTTTTAGTTCATTTTTTTTAATTTTTAGTTCATTTTTAGTTTATTGTTTGTTCATTTTTGGTTCATTTTTAGTTCATTTTTTGTTAATTTTTAGTTCATTTTTAGTTTATTGTTTGTTCATTTTTAGTTCATTTTTAGTTCATTTTTGGTTCATTTTTAGTTCATTTTTAGTTCATTTTTGATTCATTTTAGTTCATTTTTAGTTCATTTTTTTTAATTTTTAGTTCATTTTTAGTTTATTGTTTGTTCATTTTTGGTTCATTTTTAGTTCATTTTTGGTTCATTTACAGTGTTTCGGGTAAATTGGGATTGTCTTATATTTACGCCGTTTCATGTTTATCTCTCGTTTTATTATGATCGTTCGTAAAAAAAGTGTTAATAAAATTGAAATCTTGACTTCAAATTGATTGAGAATTAATTTAAAATTGATTGTCTTGGTTTTAAGTTGAATGTAATGCATATATTTTTTTCATTTGATTTTCTTAGTTTTTAATTTGAATGTGTTAGTTTTTAAATTGAATGCGTTAGTTTTTAAATTGAATGCGTTATTTTTTAGTTGGAATGCCTTCGTTTTTAATTTGACTGTTATTTTTTTTTTTTAATTTGAATGTGTTATTCTTTAATTTGATAGTTTTTATTTTTCATTTGAATGTGTTATTTTTTTATTTGAATGTGTTAGTTTTTAATTTGAATGCGTTATTTTTTTTCCTTTACATGGTGGTCACCACTTATCAAGGCCCAGAAGCCACTCGGAGATAAGGGTTATTGCGTGTACAGTAATCAATGGGATAGTATCGTAGTAATCGTTAGTATTGGAGATTTTATAAAGTGTCTTACTTAAGGGGGCGGTTCATCAGGAATTTGTTTATATTGGACTTGGAGACATCCAAGTTGTAGTCAGGTGGGAAACAGGCAAGCGGAAGAGAGTTCCACGGGCGTGCAGTTCTAAGAAAGAAGCTTTGTTCATGGAATCTATGTTTTTGATTTAGGCACAGATAAAGAGTGGGGAAAATTATTGACAGTGGTTTCAGCTACACGGGTCTTTATCGCGAAAGATTGGCGAGGGGGGACCAGAGATTGAAGCTCAGTGCGTTGGTTTTTAATTTGACTGCTTTAGTTTTTGATTTAAAACCTTATTTTTTAGTTTGGTCGACAAAAGGTGTAGAGTTCAAAGCCGAAAAACGTGGTCTTTATTACTTTTCCGGGCAACACCAACTGTGCTTCTTAGTAAACAAGGACTTTGTTTTAAAGATTTGTCGAAAATTAAAATCAGATGTAAATGTTATTTCACACAACTCGACAAACCAAAGAAAATCGTATCTTTTCAAATACCTTCAAAGCACCTGAATCAATCTAAACCAAACGTTAAGCACATATTTAGAACTAGCTGGACGCCTGACATTGCCCAGTCGTACAATACGCTTAAACATGATATTTTAATTCATGCAGATTGTGTGTGTATAGAATCAGTCCTCTGTTGATTATTATATATTACGAGGAATGATTTGCTCGGCGGACTAATTCACAGAAAAAATAAATAATAAAAATAATGATAATGTCGTCCATCAAATTCCGTCTGTGTTTGTTTACAATATCACGTCAGCTGATATTTGGGCTTGACGATGAATGCCCTGGAAAACTCATTTCTGAGTAATGTTTAGTTTTTAAAATATGCAAACGAAGAAATGATTTGTGATGATTTTAAATGGTACCGCTTCTTTTCTCGTAAATTGAATTCATTAATAAGAAAAAAATTAAAATAAAATGGTGAGGTACACCCAGGCTTGAACAGGGGATCATTCGATCTGTAGTCAAATCGGAACCTATAAGGGACTCTCTCTCTCTCTCTCTCTCTCTCTCTCTCTCTCTCTCTCTCTCTCTCTCTCTCTCTCTCTCTCTCTCTCTCTCTCTCTCAGAGAAGCTATTAGGAAAGAATGTCCATATAAACGTTTCCTGGTTGGACATTTTCGTTAGTGGATGTGCAATACAAGGGCGAATTCTGCTCCTCGGAGTTAAGAGGAAATGATTTAGACGGCGAAAGTCATCTTATGATTCGTCCACCTAAATACCAGTCGATGATACGTTCTCGACAATCAGTCGGACAGAGACGGACCATTTCAATCGCCTTTATCTCTCGGACTAAGGATTATGCCTTGGGTAGTCCTAGGATGTTAACACTCCCATGCCTTATCTGCCCTCTTTGGAAAACGGTTGGTCTATTGTCAATTACCTGATAAACCCCTACCAGCTAATACCGACAGGACTATCCAGGCAATTTTAGAGGCTAACCTGGCTCTTCCTTTGGGGCGCTGGCTTTATCCTCCAACCTTCCAGATTTGCACCACATCTTCCTATCGTAGGAATGAAGTCAATAAATCGAATTTCCAATGTAACTTGTAATGTCATTGTGTATGTTCCATCAAGTTACGTTGCTTGCTGTTTCAGTGAGCCGTAGACCACTGTATTCATAAACTATTTTACACAGATAACCCAATTATCAAGACTGAAGGCCACTCAAGAATAAAGATTAATAAGAGGGAAGATGAGGTTCAAAAGAGAGTCGCCAACCTAATAGGTGCCGCACTGTCAGCTAGGCACCAACTGCTGTCCTATCGACGAAACGGGTTCCTATTTCCCAGACTGTACTGACATGCAGAAGTTCAAGTGTAATGTAAACAGACATCTTGTTGCTCAACTCCCTTCCATAGTATCCCTGCATCTTTCAGAAACGTATTTGTTATTTGATTGGTCTCACCATTCCTTCTTCTCTACAACCTCTTACATACATGACGTTGCAAGTCTCAGTCTTTTTCATAAATACTATTATGGAATGCGTTCTTCAGAATTGTCTGATCTATTCCCTGCTTCCTTTGTTTCAGCTCGTTTGTCAAATGGTTTTCATCAATTCGTTGTTTTGATACATTGTTGTAATACAGATTTCTTTACTAGTAGCTTTAGTTCTGCATATACTGATGTCCTCCTACCTACAGCCTTTGTCTTTTCAAGGCAAAGGTCAATAGGCATCTCCTGCCTTTGCAATAATCCTCTAGCACTTGTTAGCTCCTTATATCAAGTGGCTTCACGTCTTGTACGGAGCGATTTTCTAAAAAAGACAAAAAAAAAAAACTCGTCCGAAAACCTCCCTGGCAGAGATAATAAATATTTTCACGTATTTTTCATTCACTTGTTATTCATTAACATTTACAATTATTTTTTATTCACTTGTTATTCATTAACATTTACAATTATTTTTTATTCACTTGTTATTCATTAACATTTACAATTATTTTTGATTCACTTGTTATTCATTAACATTTACAATTATTTTTTACAGATTTATTCATTCTTGTTTTTAATTAATTTTTCATTTATACATAATTCCATTCCTATTTTCATTCATTTTAATTAATACATAATTTCATAAATTTTCATTCATTTTTTATTTATATTTCATTCATCTTCATTAATTTTTTTATTTATACATAATTTCATTCCTATTTTCATTCATTTTAATTTACATGTAATTTCATTCATTTTTATTAAATATTTATTCATACATAATTTCATTCATCTTTATTCATTTTTTTTCAATTATACATAATTTCATTCATTTTTATTCCTTTTTCATTCATACATAATTTTATTCATTTTTATTTCTTTTTCATTCATACATAATTCATTTTCCATTCATTCCTTCTTTCATTCACTCCCATTCATTTCTAGTTCCATTCAGTTTTCAGTCACCTTCATCTTTATCCATCTTCTATTATCTTCCATTACGGACCACAGGGTTAATGGATGTGTAAGGTTATAACGTAGTATTATTTAAAATATGAATATGTTTTCTTTTACTGCGTGAGAGAAAATCAAGCAGACGCCGAGAATAACAATAGAAATGATAATTTATGAATGAACTGCTTTACTGTAGTGTACGCCCCACACTAAACAGAGAACGGTGAATATAATGGATATTTGTGTATGGCTTCATTTCGATGAACCACAGAGAGAGGGGGAAAGAGATGATGTGTGTGTGCAATACCGATACTAACAGGTGATATATCGATCGATGTGTGAGCGTAAGTAGAAACACGGTAATAGTATTTGCTGCTGTAAAGTAACACTGTCCAATTCGGTAGAGTAACTCTTATGGTGCTATTTCTAGTTAATAGTCCACCATTGATGGGAAGAGGTGACTATAATCACGTTGACAATATGTTGGCCTTCTGGTTAGGATCAAAGTGTAGTATCTAATGAAATAATAATCAATAATCGACTTTTTTTGCAAAATTTTATTCCAGCACATAACACATATACGTATTTTATATACATAAAAAAACGATTTGATTTGAGAATCTTAAGTAGGAAAACCACCGTTTTGTTTGCGATATTATAATGAATGAGAACTCTCTCGCTCTAGCTAAGATTTGCAGAGACTAACCAAAGATAGTGATGAGGATTACCATAGACCCCCTTCGCCAATTTTTGAGTGGGCTTGTGCCTAAATTTTTGTTTTGTATAATTTCTACAAAATAAAATATATATAACTCAAAATGTAGTATCTAACGATTTATGTATTTATTTTTAAATCAATTTGGGAAATTGAAGTGTGACGTAATCGGGAATAAATGCGGTATTATGATGATTGAGCATTCTAATTAGGAATAGCATAGACAAAGTAAAGGTACAATAATGATCATAGACCCTTCTCCCCACATTTTTTAATGACCTTGTGTCCAAATTATTGTAAATTTGAATGACCTTGTGCCCAATCATTGTAAATTTTAAAATGTTAAATGGTTGATATGCCGTCTTTATTTGTTATCTTTCTTTGTAACATACATGTATACGCATAAAGATCTCACCATCATCATCCTATTGGGGAAAACAACTCTCTCTCTCTCTCTCTCTCTCTCTCTCTCTCTCTCTCTCTCTCTCTCTCTCTCTCTCTCTCTCTCTCTCTCTCTCTCTCTCTCTCTCTCTCTCTCTCTGAAATTAAAATTTGATTTCTCGAGAGAAATGTTGACATTTTAGAAATACAGGGTGTCCAAAAAATAACTGAAGGATTTTTAACTTAAATAGATTCTTTATTTTTAATCATGTCTTTGTGTAATTTTAATGGTGTCTTTGTGTAATTTTAATGGTGTCTTTGTGTAATTTTTATGGTGTCTTTGTGTAATTTTAATGGTGTCTTTGTGTAATTTTAATGGTGTCTTTGTGTAATTTTTATGGTGTCTTTGTGTAATTTTAATGGTGTCTTTGTGTAATTTTGATGGTGTCTTTGTGTAATTTTTATGGTGTCTTTGTGTAATTTTAACAAAATCTGACTAAGATATTGGGAAATTTATTTTTAGAAAATACAAAATTCAAACACTCTTTAGTTATGAAATATAATGTCTTTTAAATGTTGCTTATTTTTAGCTTCGCATATTTGTGCTCTTTCCAAAACATTATTCATGATAGATTGCAGAATCTCTGGATTGCGATTTAACTTACTTATTTCGTTCCTGATGTTTTCCTTTAATTCTTGCAGAGTTTGGGGTTTGTTAACATAGACTTTTTTTTAAGATATCCTCACAAGAAAAGTCGGGACTAGTCAAGTCTGGGGAACATGGCGGCCGCTTGACATTGCCATAGAGAGAGATAATATGCGAAACTGCAAATGGGCAACATTTAAAAGGCATTATTTTTTCATAAATAAAGATTGTTTGAATTTTGCATTATTTTTTTAAATTTTCACAGAGAAATAATTCCAATCAGATATCATCAAAAATAAAGAATCTATTTAAGTTCAAAACCCTTAAGTGACTTTTTGGACACCCTGTACAATGACATTTAAATTCATAATAGAGAGAGAAGCACTTAACTATTCAGATAGACATATCGAAAGACATTGATAACGACAGACAGAAATCGGCGTTCTCCGTTTCAAACGACTTTCAATTTGTTTTACTGGTCATTAGCGCATTTTATTAGAGATCCGTTTGCTTCAAACTTCCACCGCGGGCTGTTTTAAATCTAATCGTTCTTTGACAGCTCGATCTCCTTGACGTCATATTCACATATTTCATATTGCTTTGAGTCTGGCCTCATTCGACCATTCTCTTCGTGATGTCACGGGTCAGATCTGTTCATAATTCATCCAGTGAAAGTGTTTTTACTTCGCATACGGCTGGTCATGACGACCTGCACCGATTCTCCTGTACCATAATTCGTGTCAGTCCCGATAGACACCGGAGCTCTGCACCATCGTCTCCCGAGACGGACGGTTGCCGACGACGATAAACTAGAATTATTATAAATTATTATATTATCAACTAAGAATAGAATATGGTAATTATTTAAAAATTGTCATATAAATTAGACAGATAAATAGCTGTATTTGGTTCGTAAAACCTTGGGCGATGGTTTTCTTATAAAATTTATATCATACGATATTACTGGGCGAATATTTAACATAATAAAATCTTTCTTAAATAAGAGAAAAATCTAGATTATCTTCAACGGTCATACTTCAAAAGAACATTATATAAATGCGTGTGTGCCTCAGGAGTCGGGCCTTGGACGTTTATTATTTCTCTTATTCATAAATGATCTCCCTGATAAAATTGTCTCCGGGATGGGTATATTGTTTGTTTATAACAAGCGCTTTCCGACATTTTCTTTGCTTGGCAACTTTTCTTCCCTCCAGCAACAAATCCAACATTCGACCGCACTAATCTCTTCTTTCTACGGATCTTAAAGCAACGTGGGTTTGGAAGGAAACTGAGAAAGGCCAGTCGAAACATGTGGTGATAACGAGACCATCGGCCGACTCTGTGTCGTGAAGATATTGTATCACATATTTGCTGATTATTCAATGCTCTGTAACAGACACGAGGGGAAAACGAATGAACAAATATATAAGGAAATCGCCGAAAACTTAGAGGAAGACCTCTAGTTTGTAGTAGACTGGACACATAAAAGAATGCTGACATTCAATGCTGCCAAGACTAAGCTTCTTTCCTTTAATAATTACAACAAACCACTGATGGGCATGACTAATGATATATTACTTGAAACCTCTTGGTTTAAACTTTTCGGCTTAACATTCACAGGAACATGAATTGGAACAAATATATCGATGGCATTGCCAAGATTACTGCGAAGAAGGTGGGTTCTCTCTACCGCACTAGAAATCTACTTACGCCTACCAATATCCTGTACATCTACAGGGCCACCATTCTCTCATGCACGGAATAGTGTTGCCACATTTGGGTTGCTGCATCTGCTATTAGTCCATCACTTCTGGACAGGATTTTAAAAAAGAGTGACCAACTTAATAGGTCCCACATTGTCAATCAAACTCCAGCCTCTGTCCCATCAACGAAATTTTGCATCTCTGTGCTTATTCTTACACGTATTTTCATGGAAAATGCTCCCATGAACTCCAAACCCTTGTATCCCCTCAGCCTAAATACCTCTGATTAACCCGACAAGCAACAAAATCCCACCCCTACATTGTTAGAGATCCTCAGATGCTGGAAAATCTTCTACTATAATTATTTCTTCACTTGAACTTATATTTTGGATTCCTCAGTGTCAATAGTAAAATAAATATCCATTAGAGAAAAATATAAATAATAAATATAATAATATAATAATATTAATAATAAATATAATAATAATAAAAATAAAATAAATAAAGGAATGTTGGGAACATAAAACAATTAGATTTTGAGTTGTGGAATTTAATATCGTAAATATTTGAACCAGATATTTAAATCAATAAAATGTTGCAGGGTTTGTTTATATAATGAAGATTGGAATTTGGTTTTAAGCAAAACAAAAGTTAATTTAGAATAACAATAAGATTGACCTGGTTGGTGACGTCAGAGAATTAAACAAAGAAAGAGTTTGATTTATACACGTAGACCAGTTTAAAGTTTGAAGTCAGAAGGTTTCAATCACGGAGTTAGACAGTCGAGAGGGAATTTAGCTAGCCACCAAGGGAGAGATCGGGCGGTTTCTGGACACCCGGGGAAACTATTAGGCGATAGATATAGCAAAATCTAAACTTCAAAAAGTTTTTATAATCTTTATCGAAAGGAGATCCAGACGAGAATAAAAAGCTCATATAAAAATATAATTCGTGTCTTGGCGTTTCCTTTCGTTGAGAAGAAAGGGAACTTAAAAGAGCTGATGCTTTCAAAGAGGAGAAAAGAAAGTATGTGTCCGTTCTAATAGTATCCCCACAGACAATGTTATTTGTCCCCTTAAAAAGTGTCTTCATGTTATTGTCTAACGTTGCCGCTTCTCTTCGTTGGATTTTGTTGGGTGGCTGTCAATCGTCTCATCTGTTTAGAAAAAGTCGACGCTGAAGCCATTTATATCAGTTCAAAGCATTTGTAGAATAAGACAAGAAATCCCATTCCAACATTTAAAAACAGCTTTATTGATTATCTTCGTTAGTAGGTTGTATAGGGAAAGGGTTAGTTGTTAAAAGCGTTTATCTGTGGATACGTAGATTAAAGATAAGACAGGCCTATTGAAAAAGAAATGTTCATATGTGTTTAAGTTATGGTCCGTAGCTAAGATGTATTATTCAAGTTAGTAATTGTAAACGTGTGTCACGAAAGATTAGGGGTAGTATTGTAGGATGAGAAAGAGAGTTTGCGGGTGTATCGCATTGAAGTCCGTGTGTGGAGGTAGCTATGTTGGCTTGTTTGTATTCACGTCTTGGTCGACCCCCGTGCCCGAAGGCCGGGCGAGTTCTGTTGAGTCCCATTCTTCCAATCGTAAATCAAGTAAATGTTTTCGCTGCATTCTGTGGGTGGCTGTCAATCGTCTCAGCTGTTTGGCTAAACCAATAAAATTTATTTTCATGCATAAATGACACAAGGGGACGTTCGCGGAGAGTTTCTGAAAGCTTTTATTTTGGCAGAGAATTAACTCAGACAGGAAAGAGAGACTAACATTCTCTTAGCTAATTGATTATTTAACTTATATTCATTTGGTGACGTGCAACAGAGTTAGGGGTAAGATTTCACCCTTGGCGATTATCAAGTGTATTTACATAATTATCGGCGGTGTGTCTCGTACCTGCTCCCACAGACAACTCCCGTAATTAGCGGTCTTATTTGCACGGCTTCCACAGACAGACTGATTTGTAAACGTTTATTTTCTCTTAGCTCGAAAAACATGACGTCATTCGTAATCTCGAATCGCTTGTACCTCTGTTTTGCTTTGACCTCACATGTCAGTCATCCTTGATTCAACCCTGAGAATTATTCTGTTATCCAGATTTGGGTCATCATGACATGCACTCAGTGTGTCCATATCAAACTCTATACTAGCTGATCTAATCGCTATTGATACAGGGTCACTAATATGTAACATCTATACTTTATTTCAAATTACTTCGTTGGATTATTGATTTGAATAACCGCGAGCCGTTTGGATGGTAATATGTGTGTGATAAATATGTGTGTGATAAATATGGCTATATCTCAGCTAATATCTAATAATGCGTTTTTAGATAGAGTGATGTGATTCTCAATTGATTAAATGTGTGTAATTGTGTCGGATATATACTCGAGTCAAAACAATAAAAAGAATATTCTCTTGTCATCGCCTTAGTGATTTGTTCATTTCGATATATATTGAAACAGACACAAAATTTATTATTTCAAGATATAATGCATTCTTTGTTAACAGGATAAGATAACGTTTGCTTTCTTTGATCTTTTGGACAAATTAAAAACCATTGATCTCGTCGTATTTGTTTTCCCTTCCCGCATTTATTTTAACATACAATCGGTCCCGCGCTATCAACCGAACTTCAACCTCTGTCCCATCGCCGAAATGTTACATTCCTGTGCCTGTTTTACAAGTATTTTAATGGAATGTGTTCTGCGGTCGATATTTGGAAGGTGAATAAAAAAGTATATAAAACCAATCATCGTCTTGGAGTGAATGAATATTCGTCTGAAACAGGTTTCCAGTCTTCCCTCCAAGAACGAAATGAATTCCAGGTGGACAAGATCAACGACGCATACAGAAGGTATGTCCAAAATACATGTACCACACACACACACACACACACACACACACACACACACACACACACACACACACATAAAAGCATATGAACAATTAGATATGAATATATCACAAATAGACAGATCATTAGACGATCATACACGGTGCCCTTTTATGATACCAACAATACAACACTAACACCAAAACCAATTCCAATGCGATAATCTATATCAATAAAACAGTAGATGTATGTCTGTATGTCTGCCTGCGCATTGAATGAAACTGAGATTAAAAATAATAATATATTCGTCCAAACCCTTTTTTACCAACTCCCGAATTCAACTGTAATCTACACCGACCGTTCTCACTGTCCTTCTCAGCTGTCCCCCAAAAAAGACTGCCCTGTGCTTTTCCCTTCATTCTTTTTCACAGCAATCATTGTTCTCATATGCAAATTAATGCCATATGTATATTAATAAACCGTCTACAGACGAAAGTTTTTTTTTCTCTTTCCTTTCTTGGTTCCGCTACACAACAGGATAGACAGAAGCGCCGACGCTTGTGTAAGCCATGTTTTTCATTACTTTCGACACATGTGTAAACATTTAACCGATAAACTCTTAAACTACTGGTCACATAGCATTGAAATTAACAAGAAATAGCAATCATATACCAAGAATCGTTTATTACGAATAAAATCTTTGTTTGGGTGGATGAATAACGCGCACAGACATATACCAGCAAATTGAAATGTAACATGTTCATTTCAACTTGATTACATATTTCTATTACTTTTGCGCATGCCCAAATTCAATTCATTTCTTGAAGTTGTTCAATATTAAATATTTCTTACCTATCTCTCGATAGTAATATCGGTAGGGAACACAGCTGGAGCGATAAATATTTTGGTTTCGATTCTAGCTGATGGCACTCAAGTTTGTTTTTTGTTTTTTGTTTTTTTACTTTTTAAATTACTACTATATATCAGGCACAATATAATATTCAGTAGAGAATTGGCTCTGTAATAATAAATACGAAATCTGGACAAATTAAAATATCATATTTAAGCGTATTTTCCGACCGGGCAAAGCCAGACACCCTCGCTAGTGTTATATATAAAAAAGACACAAAGAATAAAAACTGTTGTGATTAGTTCACCCTACTGATAATAATAAATTCTTCTACTTATAATAAAGACCAAGAGAATATGTCTCCCGGCGTTAGTATGCAGAAGTCATACACACGTAGCAGTCGGACGGACGTATAACTACACTGTTTATTTTTTGTATTTGTTTTTTATGTTCAATATATTTTGTTTCCACTGTTGTGTCTTTCTTTCGGATCTTTAAGGGACCACAAAGAAAACATTATTTGTTCTATGAAAAGTGCTTTGTTGGCACTTTTCTCAATAACCACGCCTTGGATATTTTTGAAATTTTGCACAAACATTAGTCATGGTGAAAGTAGATTTTTGCCAGAACGGATTTTCCGGGATAACTCTGGTTGCTCCCTTAGGAGCCATTATAGAGGTAAAATTGCCCCTAAATCGTTCATTCGTTCGTTTGTTTGCACTTTTCTCAATAACCACGCCTTGGATATTCCTTAAATTTTACACAAACATTAGTCATGGTGAAAGTGAATTTTTTTACTCGTGGAGAAGGACCTCGCATGCTCAGCTTGTTTAAGTTTTATTCTGCATAAATAAAGTTTGTAGAAAAAAAAGCAAGATCATTTATAATCAAGGACGGACAATTATTACATTGAAGGCAGGAATATGGTCAATATAGGATTGTTCCGCACAGATAATTATCACTAATTTAAAAACTACAAAATAGGGTAAATGGTGGCAATTATGATAAGAGTAACTGTATTAACCTAATGAAGTACCGGATGGAACGATAAAAGTGTCGCCCCAAAAAAAACAACACTACAGCTTTATTTTAAAACAGTACTGTAAGGTGAGAAAGAAAGTTTGGGTATGTACCGCATTGAATCCCGTGTGTGGAGGTAGCCATGTTGACTTGTTTGTATTCACGTCTTGGTCGACCCCCAGGCCCGAAGGCCAGGTAAGTTCTGTTGACTCCCAAGAGAGAAGTTGGAGGGTGTGTGGGGGGGGGGCAAGTCCGTTCCAAGTGAATTTGTTGTCAGTCCAAGATCTAGGAAGAAAGAGAGAGAGAGAGAGAGAGAGAGAGAGAGAGAGAGAGAAGGTATGTTGCTAGTTTAAACTTTTATAAACTCGGTCACGTGACTGGGAGTTAGTTTCTGATTGGACAAGCTAAGAAGAAACTGTATTCAAAATCTCCAGTTGTGAGAATAACTTAGATAGGTAGAGAGCATGAGTTGTACAGTGGCACTTCTCCGATCTCACTTGTTGAACATTGTGTCACTTTCAGACATGATAGAAGGCTCCTATCGTTCTTGGGATTTGTACACAACTGACCAACTAGTAGATGGGCTACAACAAAAAAGGAAAACCGGTTTTCATCAAATAGAACTGGAATCATGTCGTCTTTTCTATGGTGACAAATTTATCGTTTAACCCTGTAGAGAAAAAGAAATAAAATTTTAGTTGTGAGGGAGACAAATCACATTCTGTTAGTAAAGAAATTATGAGTTATTCTCCTTACTAACTTTTATTTTTAGGTGATTAGTTAAAAATGTCTTATATTATCAGATCATTGTTTAAGTTTGAAATAACGTCTTCATTACTAAATGTACAGATTGAATGCATCTTAAGAATACCCATTCTTGTTTTTACCACTTATTATTCTTGGCAACCAAATTCAAATCTTGAACTTTGAGTGAGTTCGTTGCAGGTCTCATCATCTGAATCCTAGGTATGTTGTCTTTCAGCTTGGGACCTATTAACATTTACAACAACTGGACTTTGACAACTGATAAGATTAAAAGTATATATTTTTAACCTTGCTAGTTATGAAAGGCGTGATCTGGACGAAAAGAATAAAAGTGGTCTACAGAGGCGAGACCTCTGCTCCTCTCCGTCTGGCTTTATTAAAAAGTGGGTGACTGTGGCATATGTCTGTTGTGCAAGTGAGCCAAGACTTGAGTGGTATTTGGACGTGCCTTAGGCATGAGGACTTTTTTTTTTTTCAATTTCGTTTTTTACTTGAGAGTCACCACTTATCAAGGCTCGAAGAGCACTCGAGGATAAGAGTTAATGAATGTAAAGTGGTAGTCTAGTAATCCTTAATGGTGTACATTGGGTAGAATTTGATTCTGTATGGGGACAGCTCAAAAAGAACTTGTTTACATTAGATTTGAAGTCTACCATGTTGTATTCAACCAGGAAGCAGGCTAGCATAACAGCGTTCGACAGGCGCGCAGTTCCGGGAAAGAAACTTTGTTCATGGAATCTAAGTTTAGATTTAGGCACAAACAAATAGTATTTGTAGCTAGTCGAGTGTTTTTTATGAAAGTTTGATAAGGAGGGACCATAGATTGAAGTTCAGTCGAGCACTTGCCATGAAAATAATGGTAGATATTAGGATTAAAAACTAACATTGACTGTTTTTTAGTTTAAGCTAGCGTTCAGTTTTCTGGATATTTTAAGTTCATAACTAATAGCTAATATATAAAAGTGATTATTAGGACTCGCTTTTAGTTTGTTTTTCCCATCCCCATTTATTTATGTTTAATCCCCCTTTGGATCCACAATTAGGTGACAGATCACTCGACTTGCCAAAGGTGCGGGTTCCTTTTGCCAAATGTTTATAAACGGCATTCAATAAGGCGTTCGGTTCCGCTCCCTCCCTTTTCAAGTGGCAAATTAGTGTCTCTGCAATAGTTTGATAATGGGGGACGTCTTTTTACTAACTCTGTTTTTATTCATTGTAAATATCGTTTTCATTCTCGAAAACCCCCATGGCATATTTGAAAATAGGTTAGTCACGTGATGAGTTCTTATAGGGATTGTATACAGTGATGGATATATAGTGTGAATGTTGTATTGTGGTGGGAGAAGAGTGTAAGTAGAAACTAGCTATGCTAGCATGGTTAGCTTAGACAATGATTCCCTCCCCTATTTTGGGGTCTTGTGCTACATTTTTCTACAAAAACATCCGGTGTGTATGTTTTTATGAAAATAAATACTTTATTTCCATACGCATCACAACAGACAAATTTATAGACTAAAACAGGAAAGATATCATAAAGGGATTACTTCATCCGCTACAAATGGTTGAAAACATCATTCATGACGTCATAAAGTAGGATCCATTAACAGAAAACATAGTAAACCCGCGACCCAAAAGACCTTGGATAGTCTATGTGGACAGCATTTTTTTTTTACTTGGGTGTCACCACTTATCAAGGCCCGAAGGCCACTCAATGATAAGGGCCAATAAATGTAAGGAGGTAGTGTAATAATCGTAAATGGTGGAAATTGGGTAGAATTTGATTATTTATGGAGACGGCTCAACAAGAATTTGTTTACATTGGATTTGAAAGTTACCATGTTGTATTCAACTCGGAAGCAGGACAGTGGAACAGTGTTCCACAAGCGGGAAGTTGTGTGAAAGGAGCTTTGTCCATGGAATCTGCGTTTAGATTTAAGCAGATAGAAAGTGAGGGAAATCGTTTATAGTGGTTGTAGCTAGTCGAGTATTTTTGTGATGCTTATTAAGACGGAACCCTAGATTAAAGTTCAGTCGAGCACTTGCCATGAAAATAACAATAGAGCAGTAACAGGCTCGCAACGTTTCTACTTATAAAGGACAAAAATCTACATTCCAAATATCAAAATGTTAACAATTTTACCGTTTATTTCTTTAAGTACGTTAAAATGCACAATTCTTGACATCACCTGTTTTGTAGCACAAGATTATTCATGTAATTCTAATATCATTTTTTGAATATATTCCACCCTTAACTCATCCGAACAAAAAGAACTTATCATAAAAAGAAAATAAAAGAATATAGGCATGATTACAAAATCCGAAAAATTAAGGAATATAGGCATGATTACAAAATCCGAAAAATAAAGGAATATAGGTATGATTACAAAATCCGAAAAATAAAGGAGTATAGGCATGATTACAAAATCCGAAAAATAAAGGAATATAGGAATGATTACAGAATCCGAAAAATAAAGGAATATAGGAATGATTACAAAATCCGAAAAATAAAGGAATATAGGCAATATTACAAAATCCGAAAAATAAAGGAATATAGGAATGATTACAGAATCCGAAAAATAAAGGAATATAGGAATGATTACAAAATCCGAAAAATAAAGAAATATAGGCACGATTATAAAATCCGAAAAATAAAGGAATATAGGCTTGATTACAAAATCCGAAAAATAAAAGAATACAGGAATGATTACAAAATCCGAAAAATAAAAGAATATAGGCATGATTACAAAATCCGAAAAATTAAGGAATATAGGCTTGATTACAAAATCCGAGAAATAAAGGAATATAGGCATGATAACAAAATCCGAAAAATAAAGGAATATAGGCTTGATTACAAAATCCGAAAAATAAAAGAATATAGGAATGATTACAAAATCCGAAAAATGAAGGAATATAGGCATGATTACAAAATCCGAAAAATAAAGGAATACAGGAATGATTAAAAAATCCGAAAAATAAAAGAATATAGGCATGATTACAAAATCCGAAAAATAAAGAAATATAGGCATGATTACAAAATCCGAAAAATAAAAGAATATAGGCTTGATTAAAAAATCCGAAAAATAAAATAATATAGGCACGATTACAAAATCCGAAAAATAAAAGAATAGAGGCAATATTACAAAATCCGACAAATAAAGGAATATAGGCTTGATTACAAAATCCGAAAAATAAAGGAATATAGGCTTGATTACAAAATCCGAAAAATAAAAGAATATAAGCATGATTACAAAATCCGAAAAATAAAGGAATATAGGCTTGATTACAAAATCCGAGAAATAAAAGAATATAAGCATGATTACAAAATCCGACAAATGAAGGAATATAGGCAATATTACAAAATCCGAAAAATAAAGGAATATAGGCTTGATTACAAAATCCGAAAAATAAAGGAATATACGCATGATTACAAAATCCGAAAAATAAAGGAATATAGGCAGGATTACAAAATCCGAAAAATAAAGGAATATAGGCATGATTACAAAATCCGAAAAATAAAGAATATAGGCATGATTACAAAATCCGAAAAATAAAATAATATAGGCATGATTACAAAATCCGAAAAATAAAGAATATAGGCATGATTAGAAAATTCGAAAAATAAAGGAATATAGACATTACAAAATCCGAAAAATAAAGGAATATAGGCATGATTACAAAATCCGAAAAATAAAGGAATATAGGCAGGATTACAAAATCCGAAAAATAAAAGAATATAGGCATGATTACAAAATCCGAAAAATAAAGGAATATAGGCTTGACTACAAAATCCGAAAAATAAAAGAATATAGGAATGATTACAAAATCTGAAAAATGAAGGAATATAGGCATGATTACAAAATCCGAAAAATAAAGGAATATAGGAATGATTAAAAAATCCGAAAAATAAAAGAATATAGGCTTGATTACAAAATCCGAAAAATAAAAGAATATAGGCTTGATTACAAAATCCGAAAAATAAAATAATATAGGCACGATTAAAAAATCCGAAAAATAAAATAATATAGGCAATATTACAAAATCCGAAAAATAAAGGAATATAGGCTTGATTACAAAATCCGAAAAATAAAGGAATATAGGCTTGATTACAAAATCCGAAAAATAAAAGAATATAAGCATGATTACAAAATCCGAAAAATAAAGGAATATAGGCTTGATTACAAAATCCGAGAAATAAAAGAATATAGGCATGATTACAAAATCCGACAAATGAAGGAATATAGGCAATATTACAAAATCCGAAAAATAAAGGAATATAGGCTTGATTACAAAATCCGAAAAATAAAGGAATATACGCATGATTACAAAATTCGAAAAATAAAGGAATATAGGCAGGATTACAAAATCCGAAAAATAAAGGAATATAGGCTTGACTACAAAATCCGAGAAATAAAAGAATATAGGCATGATTACAAAATCCGAAAAATAAAGGAATATAGGCATGATTACAAAATCCGAAAAATAAAGGAATATAGGCATGATTACAAAATCCGAAAAATAAAGAATATAGGCATGATTACAAAATCCGAAAAATAAAATAATATAGGCATGATTACAAAATCCGAAAAATAAAGAATATAGGCATGATTACAAAATTCGAAAAATAAAGGAATATAGACATTACAAAATCCGAAAAATAAAGGAATATAGGCATGATTACAAAATCCGAAAAATAAAGGAATATAGGCAGGATTACAAAATCCGAAAAATAAAGGAATATAGGCTTGATTACAAAATCCGAAAAATTAAGGAATATAGGCTTGATTACAAAATCCGAAAAATAAAAGAATATAGGCATGATTACAAAATCCGAAAAATAAAGGAATATAGTCTTGATTACAAAATCCGAAAAATAAAGGAATATAGGTTTGATTACAAAATCCGAAAAATAAAGGAATATAGGCTTGATTACAAAATCCGACAAATAAAGGAATATAGGCTTGATTACAAAATCCGAAAAATAAAGGAATATAGGCTTGATTACAAAATCCGAAAAATAAAAGAATATAGGAATGATTACAAAATCCGAAAAATGAAGGAATATAGGCATGATTACAAAATCCGAAAAATAAAGGAATATAGGAATGATCAAAAAATCCGAAAAATAAAAGAATATAAGCATGATTACAAAATCCGAAAAATAAAGGAATATAGGCTTGATTACAAAATCCGAAAAATAAAAGAATATAGGCTTGATTACAAAATCCGAAAAATAAAATAATATAGGCACGATTACAAAATCCGAAAAATAAAAGAATATAGGCAATATTACAAAATCCGACAAATAAAGGAATATAGACTTGATTACAAAATCCGAAAAATAAAGGAATATAGGCTTGATTACAAAATCCGAAAAATAAAGGAATATAGGCTTGATTACAAAATCCGAAAAATAAAAGAATATAAGCATGATTACAAAATCCGAAAAATAAAGGAATATAGGCTTGATTACAAAATCCGAGAAATAAAAGAATATAAGCATGATTACAAAATCCGACAAATGAAGGAATATAGGCAATATTACAAAATCCGAAAAATAAAGGAATATAGGCTTGATTACAAAATCCGAAAAATAAAGGAATATACGCATGATTACAAAATCCGAAAAATAAAGGAATATAGGCAGGATTACAAAATCCGAAAAATAAAGAAATATAGGCTTGACTACAAAATCCGAGAAATAAAAGAATATAGGCATGATTACAAAATCCGAAAAATAAAGGAATATAGGCATGATTACAAAATCCGAAAAATAAAGGAGTATAGGCATGATTACAAAATCCGAAAAATAAAGAATATAGGCATGATTACAAAATCCGAAAAATAAAAGAATATAGGCATGATTACAAAATCCGAAAAATAAAGAATATAGGCATGATTACAAAATCCGAAAAATAAAGGAATATAGGCTTGATTACAAAATCCGAAAAATAAAGGAATATAGGCAGGATTACAAAATCCGAAAAATAAAGGAATATAGGCTTGATTACAAAATCCGAAAAATAAAAGAATATAGGCATGATTACAAAATCCGAAAAATAAAGGAATATAGACATTACAAAATCCGAAAAATAAAGGAATATAGGCAGGATTACAAAATCCGAAAAATAAAGGAATATAGGCTTGATTACAAAATCCGAAAAATAAAAGAATATAGGCATGATTACAAAATCCGAAAAATAAAGGAATATAGGCATGATTACAAAATCCGAAAAATAAAGGAATATAGGCATGATTACAAAATCCGAAAAATAAAGGAATATAGGCATGATTACAAAATCCGAAAAATAAAGAATATAGGCATGATTACAAAATCCGAAAAATAAAAGAATATAGGCATGATTACAAAATCCGAAAAATAAAGAATATAGGCATGATTACAAAATCCGAAAAATAAAGGAATATAGACATTACAAAATCCGAAAAATAAAGGAATATAGGCTTGATTACAAAATCCGAAAAATAAAGAATATAGGCATGATTACAAAATCCGAAAAATAAAGGAATATAGACATTACAAAATCCGAAAAATAAAGGAATATAGGCTTGATTACAAAATCCGAAAAAAAAAGAATATAGGCATGATTACAAAATCCGAAAAATAAAAGAATGTAGGCAATATTACAAAATCCGAAAAATAAAAGAATATAGGCATGATTACAAAATCCGAAAAATAAAGGAATATAGGAATGATTACAAAATCCGAAAAATAAAGAATATAGGCATGATTACAAAATCCTAAAAATAAAAAATATAGGCATGATTACAAAATCCGAAAAATAAAGAATATAGGCATGATTACAAAATCCGAAAAATAAAGGAGTATAGGCATGATTACAAAATCCGAAAAATAAAGAATATAGGCATGATTACAAAATCCGAAAAATAAAAGAATATAGGCATGATTACAAAATCCGAAAAATAAAGGAATATAGGCATGATTACAAAATCCGAAAAATAAAGGAATATAGGCATGATTACAAAATCCGAAAAATAAAGGAATATAGGCAATATTACAAAATCCGAAAAATAAAAGAATATAGGCATGATTACAAAATCCGAAAAATAAAGGAATATAGGCATGATTACAAAATCCGAAAAATAAAGGAATATACGCATGATTACAAAATTCGAAATTGGAAGAAAAGTTGCAATTATTTTTCCATGGTTTATGCCATGTTTGAGTTTTTTGTCATTTATTTTGTATATGCTCTGTAGTTACATTGAGTTTCGTAAATTAAAGGACTGGTATAAATAAAAGGGTAAATATGATTAAATAAATATGTTTTCCCATAAACATATAACATTTATAAATTTACTATAATTTTACTAGAATATTTTGTCCTTTTCCATTTGTAACAACTAGTCCTTTACTTTTCCATGTTTAAGCTTAACCGTATTATTTTTCATGTTGGCATTTTCTATTGTAATCCATGATTTTTCTAGGCTTCAAGTAAATTCACTTGTTCTTTGTTTAATTTCAGTCTAATTTTTTTGCCCCCATAAACATAACATTCAAATATGTAATAACAATGTACGGAACTCATCTGTTTTCAATAAAATCCCCCTTTCATTCTCTCTGTTTCACTTGTTACTTCACTTTTCGCGAGAGCAGTGAATTGGTAGCAACAGTATTCGCTGAAGCAACGTTGTTGCTATAGAAACCAGTCACAAAAAACTTCGCTCACCTCCTTATGTTTTTTTATGATTTTGACCACCAGTAAATTCATCATAACTTTCGTTTTACTGAACGAAAATTGGAAATTACGTTTTAACAATATAGCTGAGAAAAGGTGATCTATAAACTGTAGTAATTGTTTGAAATTTGGTTGAAAAATGAGTGAAGGGTTAAGCTTTAAAGCTGTTCTAAATGACTAAAACTGCCGTTTTAACCATATATATATATATATATATATATATATATATATATATATATATATATATATAATAAGAGCAAATAGTTAATAAAACATGTTAAAACACTTTGAAAAAGAGTTAAAAACATATTTAATCTGAAAAGGAAACACTTAATAAGTGGATAGTCCTTAATCTGCGGAGTTTCGAAGAAATACTTTCCTTCTCATCAGAGGGTAGGAAATTAGCAAACTGCGGGATCGGATTTTGTATATTTGATGAAACTGCAAGTAAGTCAAAGATCTTACTTGATAACAAAAAGTGGAGCAGATGGAGTATGGCGAAGAAAAAGGTGATTTCACGTGAATGGATAGTCAGGTGAAAGGTAAAGTATTCAATGACGGTAAAATCCAAAAATGTAAGTCCAAGAAAGTGTATTTAATTTTCCATTCGCACAAGTAAAATTCAAGGAAATCGCGTAATTGAGAGATGGTCCAAAATAATCCAAAAGGTCGAAATCCGTTATTATAAGCTCTATCTCCTACTTGGTTTTATCGAGCTTTTACATCTGGTTGAGATTACTTTATAAATATAAATTCTTTAATATTTATAATATACTTTACTTAGTTTTACCATCTTGGATCATTTTGGTAAATTTAATTGTAATTTATATATATATATATATATATATATATATATATATATATATATTTATTTTGTGTACAGAAAGTTGTTAGTTGAGACAGATCATTGGTACCGTCGGTTTCAAGCCCGATAATAAGGCCCGTTTAAAGTATCCTTATCAAGCTCTCTTCAGCCAATATTCGTCGTATATATATGAATCTATTGATTTACATCAAATGTCTCATCTCATCAGAAGAAATTATTTTAGCAAAACATAATTTGTAAGCAGTCGTGAATTTTGCTAGAAAGCTTGGATAAAAGCCTAAAAGAAACAAAGATTAAATAAAGGATATTTCATGGCGAAAATGCAGAAAAAATGCACAATCGAAAATCCAACGCAATGAATAAAGGTATAATCCAGAATCAATTGGAGAGTTTTTAAAATTCCAAAGTAACCATAAATAGAACAAATATATTGTACCTCTACGAAGCCATCATTCGCGAATGTATGAAGTATTCTTGCCAGATCTGGCTGGTGCATCTACTACTAGTCTCTTCCTCTTAGATGGGGTCCAATAAAGAACCTCCAATCTAATCAATTCCACTTTGTCAAATAAGCTCCAACCTCTGTCCCATCGCCACAATGTTGCATCCCTGAGTCTGTTTAATAAGTATTTTAATGGAATGTGCTCTGATGAACGCATTGCACTTGTACCCCTCGATATACATATCCCGGACAAACCCGCTTAGCAACAAAATCACACCCCATTCACTGTTGCGGTCCCTAAGTGCCAGAAAGGTTTCTACTATAATAGTTTTTCCTCTCGAATAGCTAGACTTTAGAATTCTCTTTCTGTTACCTGCTTCCCTGACTATACTGATATGAAGAAGTTTAAATGTAACATAAACCAACATCTTGTTAATCTTGCCTAGGCATGGTACTTGCGTCCAAGTGGCAATATGCCTTGTTGGGGGGGGGGGGCATGCGTAAAAAAAATAAATTTAAAGAAATCCATGAGACGCGATAAGGTAAAATTTATTGCTGATTGTAACAATTCCACAAGCGTACCATACGGAATATTTTTTGGAAGAAATTGTTTTGATAATGTTTACTGAAAATGTTCTCATGCGATTAATATATTTTAAATTAATATATAAAGAGTATTATTAAAATCACAACAGAATATAGGCCACTACTAGAGGAGAAAAAAACTCTGTATGGAACTACCAAAAATTAAAAGATAAATGAAATATACAATACTATGTAGAATAGTTTATAATGGTAGTTCGGTTATTTAGGTCAAACTGACCCAGACATTTAGATCCGGTTGAAAGTTAGGCCTTAAAACAGCGAAAAAGAGAAAAAAAAAACAGCGAAAGACAGTGAACAAAAGGGGGCATCGTTAATAAAAGCTTAAAATTGAGAAGTATATTTTAACGCTAGCTGAAAAGGAGGTGCAAAATTCAATATTATACAATCAATCAATCAATTTAATATTATAAAACCAAGTCTTTACAATCTGTACACTGAAAGTATTTCAAAATTTCAGTATACATGTGTGTGTGTGTGTGTGTGTGTGTGTGTGTGTGTGTGTGTGTGTGTGTGTGTGTGTGTGTGTGTGTGTGTGTGTGTGTGTGTGTGTAAGTTTGAAAAGCCGAGAGCAATGCGAAAAGATCTGCCTGCTTCCCACCGGACTACAACTTGGATGTGTTCAAGTCCAACGTTAACAAATTCCTAATGAACCGCCCCCTTAAGTAAACACTTCATCAAATCTTCACACTAACGTAATGTACTTGCAATAACCCTTATCCCTGAGTGGCTTCCGGGCCTTGATAAGTGGTGATCACTGTGTAAAAAAAAAGGAAAGGAAGGAAAACAAACAAACAAATAGACGTGTGTGTTCGAGAGACGTGTCTAATAATTTATACCTCTTCTCACTATATAATCATCAGCAAACCGAGTTGCAGGCAAGTCGGGAGTACATAAAGTCCGTTGGTAGTATGGAACTGTGATTAATTTCGGGAGTAAAATACCTCCCCTTTTCAAAAAGAAAACAAGAGCATTATCCAAAATGGTGAAAGAGACTAGGACCACAGCAAGAGGCTAGTATCGCAGGCAGAAATGATTAGTTAATTGTATAGGTAACTTGGAGAAAAAAAAATTATTTATTATTACTTTTTTGTTATATTATTTGTGATGATATTTATTTCTTTATTTATTTTTTAATTAGAAAATATTATATTCGTTAAATTTATTATCCTATTATGATAATGTATTTTGTTTATTTATTCATTTGTTTCTTAATAATAGCGACGCAGCCAAAAATTTATCTTTTTATAGTACTGCAGTCAAATTTGGGTAATTTATGGTGTAAGAGAGATAACTGTGCTTAACTTTATTTATTTTTCTTCTATTAACTTGCTATAAATATATTTTATTACTTATATTTTATTTTTATATTAAGGTATAAGGAAGCTAACTGGGCTTAATTTCTTCTATTTTATATATATTTTGTGGCTATAATATTATTACTTTGTTTTTATATATTAATATATTGTTGTGCTTGTTTCATCGTATTTGCTACTTACTTCACTTATGGGCATGATTACAAAATTCAAAAATTGAGAGTATTTTACTATATGAATAAATTTACCTTCTTTTTTTCCTGAAATTGCAGATACTGGCCATCTTCTCCCCTTAAATAATTTTTATTTTTTTATTTTTATTCTTATTTTATTTTATTTTATATTATATATTATATTTTATATTTTATTTTTTATTATATTTTATTTATTTATTTATTTATTCTTTATTTTCTATTTATTTATTATATATTTATTTATTTATTTTTATTTTCCTTTTTTATTTTTATTTTAGTGTCGTTTAACAACTCTTGCTAACATTTTTTAAGTGATGACCTGTACATTTCAGTTGACCTATATTATTTTGCCCTATATATATTTTCGCGCCTTTAACATTTCCTGTCTGGGTCATTTTGACTTTTGTTTCCCTTTATTTTATATTTTATATTTAACTTTATCATTTTTTTCTCTCCTTTCTCTTCCCAGATCTTTTTTATTTATAGTTATGTCTCGGAAGTAGAGTGAAAAGCACGTCTTATTTTCCTTTTATTAATATTATTTTTTTCCTTGTACACATTTTTGTGAATTATTCCATGGATTTCTGCCTTTGGATTATTATGGACCATCTTCTTCCAATTACGGGATTTCCTTGGATTTCACTTGTACAAATGGAAATTCTTTTAACTTTCTTGAAGTTTTACATTTGGATTTTACCGTCACTGGATTTTTTTATCTTCCACCAGACTATCCATTCATGTGTAATCACCTTTTTCTTTACCATATTCCCTCTGCTTAACTTTGTTTTCAAGTAAGATCTTTGACTTACTTGTTGTTTCATCAAATACTTCTGTATGCAAAATTCGATCCCGCATTTTGCTAATTCCTACCCTCTGATGAGAAGGAGAGTATTTCTTCGAAACTCCGCGGATTAAGGACTATCCATTTATCTAGTGTTTCCTTTTCAGATTAAATATGTTTTTAACTCATTTCAAAGTGTTTTTTAACATATTTTATTAACTGTTTACTCATATTATAAGCTCTATTTCCTATTTGGTTTTATCGAGCTTTTATATCTATATATTTTATAAATATTAATTATTTATTAATTAATTTATTTATTAATTAATTTATTTATATCTATATATTTTATAAATATTAATTCTTTAATATTTATAATATACTTTAATTTTACCATCTTGGATCATTTTGGTAAATTCAATTGTAATTTTCATTATATATATATATATATAAATATATATATAAATATATATATATATATATATATATATATATATATATATATATATATAATGTAAAGCTGAACGTCAGTGTGTGTGTGTGTCTGGTCACGAATAGGCTACTATATGGTTGGGTTGACTATTATAGAAAACTGATCACATATAATGATAGATGTATTGAGACACAGGAATGGGTATGTTTGATCTGGCATAATGATGATTCATTAAAATTGTGGGGTCTGCGTACGCGCCTGGTCGTTTATAAGTGTTTTTGATATAGATGTACATAATAATACTTTTATAAGTATGTTTTAACTTAAATAGGGATGATATAATAAAATTGTGGGGTCTGCGTTCGCGCCTGGCTTCCATAGAATGGAAATAGGCACAAACTTTAATAAAGACTTTTCATATCTTTCTGCATAAGTATGCTTTGATAATTATGTTTCAGTTTGAAGAAATATGGTATAATAAAATTATGGGGTGTTCGTTCGCGCCTGACCTCCATAGAATGGAAATATGTCACAAAATTTAACAAGGTTTTTTAATATAGGTCCATATTGTGATAAGTGTTTCAGTGTGAACAGGTATGGTATAATAAATTATGGGGTTTATCTATTTTATTTTTACTTTCATCATATTTTGCTTTGGTTTTGATACCCCCAAATTCGAAGCTATCTCTTTACAACCCTTCCATTTCATAACCTATCATACTTTCATAAATCAGAGTCCATTTTCTGTAGGCTGTTTTTGAACCCAGTCAACGACGGGTACTTTTGCTAGTATATATATATATATATATATATATATATATATATATATATATTGAGCTTTTATTGAGATTCATATATATATATATATATATATATATATATATATATATATATATATAGATATATATAGATAGATAGATAGATAGATAGATAGATAGATAGATAGATAGATAGATATATTTGCTTTGCTCGGCCCTATGTATTGTTCATAACTTTATGTCCATTTGTATATATATATTAAAAAGTTTGACTCATGTCCAGGTAACCTATATCTAAAATTTCAAGTGTTTACCCCCAAAATTGGCAGAGGAGTTTCGTAGAGTCTGTAAATGTTTATTCTTTCAACTTTGACCTCTTAGTAGCCAAATTTTTGCCCAAAAGCTCGCTACATATCTGAATATCGTTTATGTAAAATTTCAAATGTTTAGACCCAAAATTGGCTGAATAGTTTGCTAGAGCCTGCAAAGGTCAAATCTTTGGATCTTTGACCCCTTGGCAGACAAATTTTCGGCCAAAAACCGATTAAAAAGCTTGCCCTATGTCTGAATACACTTTATGTAAAATTTCAAATTTCTTCTGCCTCTTTTGCCTTCTAAGATACCCTCAAGGCATAACTTTGACAGGCCAGTGATTGATCGTTTGAGATGGCCAAAAAGTTTAAGAATTTTACTTTTACTTTTATCAAATAGAAAGGGTAGGGAAATAGTTTGACGGAGGGTGGATATTTTGTTTGTTTGTTTGTTTTTCGATCAGGTGATGTCTTGCAATGAAACACATTACGTGATTTTAAAACATCTCAATGCGATTGGCTAATTGTTTAGTCCATGTTATACAATCAACGTCATATAAAACTACTGGGAGGACATAAGTTTAATAAACTTTTACTTTAACAGTTATCGGCACCCGTTTTGATTTTTGAATGGTGCTGTGTTTTTAGAAAGCCGCTCAACCCAACCCGATTCTGTGTTTTAATGTCATCTCGTGATCACTGGAGAAGGTCAGTTTATGCCCTAAATAAATGGATTGGGTGACCTGCTTGATTGGTTTACTGTGAATAGTCATGTTTAGGTTAAACTGTGATTTAGCTGCACACATACTGTTCTGTGTTGCACTAGCTGCTGTTATGCTTAAGACAGAAAAGACTTGCCAAAGCGGCGTTTCTATAGGGGACAAATCCTCTCCAACCTCTCCTACGCTGATGGCATCGCTTTTGTTAATGAATGCACACATAAACTTTGAGTTTTTGTTGATGTATTAGCAAAGAATGTAAAGGAGATAGAATTAGAAATAAACCCAGAGAAAACAGAATGTATGTCTACAGCTAAAGAAAAGTTTAACATTTCATTAAAGTACTTGTAAAACAAGCACACGAATGCAGCGTTTGGACAAGCGTTGGAGCTTGGTTGATATTGGAGACTCTTTTTTGGGGATCCTGTCTCTTCTTTCTTTGCACTGATAAAATTTGGAATTCCCTCCCTGCAAAGTGTAAGAAAAAAAAAACCTGATAAAGTTCCTAATATAGAGTTTTCTATACAATAAATTTTCTAAATGCAGACGTAAACAAAATACGTTGACATCCTCATCTTTTTTACAGTCGAAACACGAGCTTCTTGCAGCAGAAGAAACCCAGGAAATTCCAGCCCCTAAGCACGTGAAGTCTTTGTGCCAAGTTGAATATCACCTTCGGATAAATCCAGCTTGTTTTGTTTTGATGACAGAAATTTAATCTCGTTCAGAACGGCTTTGGGGCTTTGTCGTCGAAATAGCCAATGAATAATGCATGGCTATTAGTTACCACGGGGCAGTCGCGTTTGCTATCAGCCTCAGCTTGATCGCAAATATTGAATTGTTTCAGTTGTTACCAAGGCAACGTTCAAGAAAATAGCAAACACACCATACACCTTTTGCTCCTCGTGTGTCCGTTCTATTGTTTAAACAAAGACAATGGCGATGGCGGATGTCTTTTTTTACAAAAGAAGTTACCACTTATCAAGGCCCGAGAGCCATTCAAGGATAGGGGCTAATGAGTCACGGTGGTCAATGGGACAATATCGTAGTAATCGTTAGTAGAGGAAATTTGGTAAATTGAATTATTTAAGGGGACGGCTCATCAAGAACTTGTTTATGTTAGGCTTGAAGATGATCATATTGCTGGAAAGCAGGGAAATGGAAGAGAGTTCCACGCGAGTGCAGTTCTAAGAAAGAAACTTTGTTCATGGAATCTGAAAAAGAATAAGAAAACACGGCTACTTCATCTCTGTCTCTACTATAAAAGAAATTTGATTGTGCGTGGGGGGGCGTGTATGTGTGTATGTGTTGCGCGTGTGTGTATGTGTGTGAGAGTTCGTTCCCTATGGACTTGAAAACAGCGGGGCCGATTTTTATGAAATTTCACGCAACGGTACTTTATGCGTCTGTCAGTGTAATTAGATGGGTTTTGTATCGGCATGTCTTTGATAATAATCGATAATCAATAATCGATAATCGATAATCGAAATAATCAGATAAAAGAAGGGAAGGCGATTTTGATCAAAGTTGACACCTTACACAGCTTAACATAACAAATGCATTTGAGAAGTTTTATTATCACACAAGCCGAAAGGCCAGACATCTAAAATCAACAGTAGATTCTTTGATATGAAAGCTGCGTGTTTGAAATGAAGGTTTCTGTCTAAAGTACAATTCCACCATGATATTGGCTTTTTCATTTTAAATTTAAATTCAAGCCATTATCACCGCACAAGCAGTAAGGCCAGGCATATAAAATCTTTGATATGAATGTTTCTGTTTAGAGCACAATTAAACCATGTTACTTGACTTTTGCATTTTAAACTTTAATTCAAGCCATTAAATATAAGTATCAACTGCAGGTTCTTTACAGTGCAATGTAGACTAGAATGTATTGTGGATTAAGTCACTGTGGGAGGGGGCATTGAAAGTTTCCTCTCGGTTCAACTAGAGAGGAAACTTTCAATTGATTTCATTGAAAAATAGATGATTTCTGTTCATAATGATGAGTCACCGCTCGTTAAAGTCGAAAGGCCACTTAAAAATAAAGGTAAAGGAGATTGTAAATTCGATGCAGAACAATGCTATGAGAGGATTTAAAACAATGAGTGAAAGTATACGGCATAATCACATTAACGCACTGATTCTCATTAAACCATCGAAGTTGAGCAACATTGAACCTGGTTACTACTAGATGGGTGACCTTTTGGGAATACCAGGCGCTGCATGTAGGGGGCTGTCGACATCTCCTCGCATGAACAAAAAACATAATGTCATTATCTCCCCTGAAGGAGATATGCGAGCATCTGGAGACAGCATGTGAATTTGATATTCCTTAGAAACTTACTTCTTCAAGGAAAGCTGGTTCAACCCGCCTAGGATGAGTGTTGATATTTTTTAATGAGTGACAACTGCAAGTTTTTATTACTTAAGAGGACAGTTAAATAAATATTTGCTGCCATGAGACTTGAAGAAGACTATGTTATAGTTATCAGTGAAGCATTACTGTGGGTTTGTGTTCCAAGGATGGGAAGTTTTTTTTGTTTTTGTTTTTTTTTATTACACTTTCACCCCAAACAAGGCACGTTGCCACTTTGATGTAGAGGGCTACTATTAGGAACCTAAGTTGCAGGGGTACTATGTAGGGAGTTGAGCAGCAAGATGTCTGTTTACATTACACTTTCACTTCTGCATGTCAGTACAGTTGAGGAAGTAGGAACCCAGAAGAGAATTCCAAAGTCCTGCAATTCTGGGAAAGAAGTTATTAGAGTAAAAGGCTTTCTTACATCTATGGATCTCAACTGTGTAGGAGTGGGACATTACGTCGGTGGGACAGGGCTGAAGCTTAGATGACAGTTCAGGACCTACTAGGTTGGTTACTCTCTTTTGGACCTTGTCCAGGAGCGAGAAAGAAACTCCATTCAGGAAAATTCCATTTGGTTCTAGATAAACAGAGAAAGAGAGGAAACGTCTTAGCAGTGGTGGTAGCTAGAACAGCGCTTGTTGTGAAGCTTTTACATGGTCAACCATAGATTGTTGCTCAATAGAGTTTGGTTGTTTTATTCTAGGGCATATCAACTTTTTAATTCTGAGTCCAATAATTTGAGGAACAGTCTTTATGTTACAAGTTCCTTATATCCTTTTTTTTTTCAATTTTCACCCCAAACAAGGCACAACGCCACTTTGAAATATCGGGGACATAAGTTGCAAGGATATTATGAAGAGGGATGAGCAGTAAGATGTCTGTTCACATTACACTTGAACTTCTGCATGTCAGTACAGTTCAGAAAGCAGAATCTTGACTGTGAAGAGGTGGGATTTAGCTGTTTGTCGGGTTTGTTGGGGGTATTTACGTTAAAGAGGTACAAGTGTATGGAGTTTGTCAGAGCATTCACCGTTAAAATACTTGTAGAACAGGCAGAGGGATGCAATATTTCGTCAAAGGGACAAAGGCTGAAGCTTAGATGACAGTTCAGGGCCTACCAGGTTAGGGACTTTCTTTTCAACCCTGTCCAGGAGTAAGAGACTAGTAGCAAATGCACCAGCCCAAATGTGACAACAGTACTCCGTACATACATACATACTCCATACATACATACTCCACCTTCTTCACAGCAGCCTTAGCAATGATCTCAATGTATCTGTTCCAACTCATGTTCACAGGGAACATTAGGCCGAGTAGTTTAAAGGAAGTACTTTCAGGTAATGTGCTTTTTAGCCATTGCTATTGGTGGTAGAGAAGGTTTCTTGTAATTATTGAAGGAAACAAGCTTAGTCTTGGCAGCATTGAATGTGACCATCCATTTTTGTCCCCATTCCACAAGATTGGAGGTCATTCTCTAGTGTTTCTGCCATTTCCTTAGATATGTGTTCATTTGTTTTCCCCTCGTGCCTGTTATAGAGTGTGGTGTCATCAGCAAATGTACCCATCTCAGAGATAATTTGTATCGGGGAGGTCATTTATAAATAATAGGAATAATAAAGGTCCAAGGATAGACTCCTGAGATACTCCTGTATTTATATCATATTGCTTAGATGTACGACTCTCGAGGACAACCTGGATTCTTCTCTTACTTAAGAAGGATTTAATGATGTATTCTTCCAGTGATACCATATGATCTGATTTTCCCAAAAAGACCATCGTGCTATACCATGTCAAAAGCCTTAGATATATCTAGGGCTACTGCTCTACCCTCTACTGCCTTGTCCAGAGATTACAGTTAGGATATCTGCTGTGGAACGGGGTTGTCTAGATCCATACTGATGGTCTGTCAGAAGTTTAGCAGCTGTAAGGTGATTGACTAGAGCTTGATTAATTATGGACTTAAATATTTTGGCAAAAAGCAGGAGGAGGTTAATGAGGTGATAATTTAATGGGTCAGTTCTTTCGCCAGAATTCTTGAAAACAGGTACCACAGAAGCAGTTTTCCAGCAGTGATGAAAACAAAATTCGTTAAGGAATTTATTGTAAAGTATGGAGAGAACTGGAGCAACCTCAGCAGAGCATTTTTTTAATAGCACATCTAGGATGAGATCGGGTCCACATGCTTTCGAAGTGCCTAGGTTTTTTTATGATACCATGCACCTGAGAAGGGGTGATTTTCAGATCATCTAGTGTGGCATCTGTCCATAAAGGAAAATCAGGGAGGAAGTGGAGTTTGAGGCAAACCGACTGGCAAACATGTTACCCTTCTCGGTTGCCGTGCAAACAACCTCATGTTTGTTTTGATAGTGTTGTCTTCCCATTATTTACTACACTGTTGTAAATTTTCCAAAAATCATGGTTTCCTAATTTCTGTGCTTCGATGCGTTTTCTGGTGGTTTCAGAATATTCTCTCTTAGCTGTCACTATTTCTCTCTTACAATTATTCTGAGGTTCTAAAATCTTCTGTCTGTTTAAACTGGATTTATGTCGGTTAAATCTGCGGTACACATACTGCCTTTGAGCAATGGCAACTGCACAAGTAGAAGTAAACTATTGGGATGAGTAGGGTTTGCTATAGATTTTCCGCATGGTAACATGTGCTTCAATTGCCGTTTGAACCAGCCAGCTTTTTTATAATACCTCGTTCAGTTATGGGTCGAGAATTTAGGGCGATCAAATATTTATTCATGGAGTTTGGTTTGGTTGTTTTTGTTTCGTTTTTTGTTTTTTGTTTTTTTACAGTAAATCAACCTTTTCCGATTATTTAATGTTGAATGCAATAATGTTGGAAAAAAGGTTTTATGCTTCAAATATTTATTCATTATGTTTGGTTTGGTTGCTTTGTTTTATCATATCAACCTTTTCCAGGTTATTTAAAGCCAAATCGTGTTATTTTAGTAAAAGTTTTTGTGCTGTAAGTTCTTTATATCTTCAAATATTTATTCATGATGTTTGGTTTGTATTTTTGTTTTTGTTTTTTTTTTGTAGAAGAAAAATGTTTTTTAGTTTTTGAATTTACAGAAGGGAAAAAAACAATAATATCAATGCTTATTGCATTTTTGGTGAGAAAGCCAGTATCATCGGACACCCTTACAATAACACCAGATGTTCTAATAGACATTACCACTCCAGTTGAAAGTAGACTTGGGAGCAATGGTAACTAAGGAGCAATGGTAACTAAGGAGCAACCCCACATTCCCTGCAGCCAAAAAAATCGGTCATTACTCCCACTCTTCTGGTTTTTAATATCCATATGTAAAAAAAAAAATATTTTTTCCTTATAATTTATTTTAACTTAAACCATTTGAAGATATGTATGGGTAGTCTTTACCCCATCTATTGAAACAACTTGTAATGAATTAAGTTAAGGTTGAAAATAGTAATAAAAACATATTTAGCTCTACTAACGTATTGAGCACTTTTTCCTTGTTCTTTTTTTACCAAATATGCCTCTTAATATATTCTCAACAACTCGTTGAGTAACATGGGCACATTATTTTTTCAAAAATGTATTATTTAGAAATGAACACGTCCTCAAACACGTCCTCAAACATGTTTCTAATCTCCTAAACTAATGAACGAATTACTATGAATTTTGGAATATATATTCTAATGAATCTGATAAGTAAAATGGGCGCATCATCATCATCATCATCATCATCATCATCTCACTCTCATAGAAACTAGAAGTAATTGTAAGAAAGAAGTAGCGACAGCTAAGAGAGGATATACCAAAACCACCAGAAAATCTACAACAGTAAATAATGGGCAACAATTCACCCAATATCCAACAATCAGGAGGTTGTTTGCCCAGCAACCGAGAAAGCTAACATGTTTGCCCGTCAGTTTGCCTCCAACTCTACTTTGGATCCAGCAAAACCCTTTTCCTAAGTTACCTTCTATTTTTAATTATCAAATCAATTATATACATGTTGAGATTTTTATTATTATTATTATTATTATTATTATTATTATTATTATTATTATTATTATTTTTGTTGTTATTATTATTATTATTATTATTATTATTATTATTATTACTACTATTATTATTATTTTTGTTGTTATTATTATTATTATTATTATTATTATTATTATTATTATTATTATTATTATCTATATATTAATACAATAGCGTGTGTGTTCTTTCCGGCAAATTTGATTGGTTGAAATTTTATTCTGGAATAGACATTTAATTTTGGAATACATTTACGAACGCTCTAGGTTCTATTCGATTAGCGTGTTCTCACTGCTATGTCTGTTTTTAATTCTATAAAATTTAGGGTTATATCTTTCAAAAGTTGTTAAGAAATAATTGATTTTAAGTTATTCCATAATAAAACAAAACTATAACACACATCTCTCGGCCGGCGGGGGACAAAAAATTGAGCAGTTATTTGTTTTTTTTTCATTGTTTATTTTTCTTTACATCTGTTTATTGAGAGAGTGAGAGAGAGACACAGACAGAAAGAGACAGAGAGACAGAGAGAGAGCGAGAGAGAGAGAGAGAGAGACGCGGATGTCTTTGTTCATAAAATATTATTGCTACTACTAATTGCTATAACAAGTAAACAAAAGACTGAAGTTAGCAACACGTTATTAGCGAAACGAAACTTGTCTTGTACATAAAATATTTTAATAAAAACATTAAATCTAAAATATTTATTTTTATATATATATATATATATATATATATATATATATATATATATATATATATATTAAATGACAGTTCCTTTTTCTAAATAAATTATTTTTATTACAACATTGTTTTAACTAAAATAGTTTCATAAAAAACTGTTTTTGGTACATAAAATATTTTATGTACTCATGCAGAGAGTGATCCAGACGTAACTGAATGTGCTGCTGCTATTGCGCACAGAAATCACTTTTTCCACTGCTTCCAACGTAATAGATGTATGGAAACTAAAGCTGCTTTCAGGACTGCCAGCAACCATTGTAAGAAAGTAATAAAGAACGCAAGAGAGTTGTATGCTCAGTCCGTCAAGTCCAAAGTAGCTGAGCAGCGGCTTGGTTCCCACCAGTTTTGGCAAATAGCAAACAGAATCCTGAACAGAAGCATGTGCTCTATCCCAACTATCATCAGTGGACCTGAGGTAATCTCGTCAGCATCAGCCAAAGCAAAACTCTTTGCCAAGAACTTTGCAGCTAATTCTACCCTTTGCGACCAAGGCCACCAACCCCCAATATTTCCTTCTGTATCAGAAAACACGCTATGTGATATACATATATCTGTATGTGATGTTGCCAAGCTAATCAAAAACCTTGATTCCAGTAAAGCAACCGACCCTGACGGTATTCCAATTATAGTACTCAAAAAACTTCAACCTGAACTAGCGCCCATACTTACAAAACTGTTTAATCGCTGTCTTAAGGAGAATGGCTTCCTATCACCCTGGAAAATCTCATCAGTATGCCCTGTATTTAAGAATTCAGGTGATCACTCATCCCCCTCTCAGTACAGGCCAATAAGTCTCCTATGCGTCATGAGTAAGTTGCTGGAATCTGTGTTACATACAGAAGTAATCAAACATCTCAGCAAAAATAACCTTCTTAGTGATACGTAATATGGTTTCTGTTCTGCTAGATCTACAGCAGATATGCTTACAGTTATATCGCATAGGATTAGCAAATCCCTCGACAGAGGCAACCTTTCTAGGGCAATTGCTCTTGACATATCTAAGGCCTTTGATAGGGTATGGCATAAAGGTTTACTTCACAAGATCTCTAGCTATGGTGTAGCTGGAAATGTCTTCTCAATTATTAAATCATTTCTTTCTGAAAGGTTCATAAGAGTAGTAGTTGAGGGGCAAAAATCAGAAGCTCACAGTATTAATGCTGGAGTCCCTCAGGGGTCCATCCTGGGCCCAACTCTTTTCCTGATCTACATTAATGATCTTCCAAATCACATCCTTACATCAGTTGTACACATTTATGCTGATGACACTACCATTTATGGTAGCACATCTAAGACAGTAAACGACCAAGTTCTCTCCGATTCTCTCTCCTCTGATCTTGAGCACATGGTTCAATGGGGAAGGGAGTGGCTGGTTACTTTTAATGCATCTAAAACCAAGCTTCTCTCTTAACATCATCAACATTCTGATCCACATCTGGCATCAATTGAAATGAATGGCTCTCGTCTTCAGGAGGCCTCAAGTTTTGACAAGCTTCTGGGCTTGACCATTACTCCTGATCTTAAATGGAACACGTACATCAAATCTGTTGCCAAAGCCGCTGGAAAAATGGTGGGATCTTTCTAACGATCCAATAGATATCTCACTTCTGATGCAAATCTCTATTTATATAAGAGCCAGGTACGTCCAAGGATGGAATACTGTTGCCACATCTGGGCAGGAGCTGCTAGAAAGGACTTGTCCTGTCTTGATAGAGTTCAAAATAGACTTCGTAGCCTCGTAGGAGATGTCCTTTTCTCTTCCCTGCAACCTCTATCTCACAGAAGAGATGTTGCGAGCTTGTCTCTGATGTATCGTAATTTTCATGGAAAGTGTTCGACTGAGCTTCAGTCTATGGTCCCCCCTCACCAAGCTTTCACAAGAAACACTCGTCTAGCTGTAAACACTATCAATAATTCCCCCCAACTCTTTATCTGTGCCTAAACCTAAACGTAGATTCCATGAACAAAGCTTCTTTCTTAGAACTGCACGCCTGTGGAATTGTCTTCTGTTTTCCTGCTTTCTGGCTGACTACAATATGGTTGTCTTCAAGTCTAACATAAACAAGTTCTTGATGAGCCGTTCCATATAAGTTAACAAATGTACCGAATTTCCATTACTAATGATTACTATATTGTCCAATTTCT
This sequence comes from Euprymna scolopes, assembly GCF_053919585.1. NCBI lineage: Eukaryota > Metazoa > Mollusca > Cephalopoda > Sepiida > Sepiolidae > Euprymna > Euprymna scolopes. The sequence continues at coordinate 102,976,452 of NC_136507.1, forward strand.
ACTGTACACTCTTTAACCCTTATCCTCGAGTGGCCTCTTGGCCTTGATAGTGTGGTGATGCCTGTGTAAAAAAAAACAAAAAAACCTCAGAGTCCGCCTGGCTTTCTCCAGAACATCACGTCAACAGCCGGAGTAAGCCGAGCGTCGCCAAGAAAATTAAGCCGAGCGTCGCTGATGAAAGCATAACAAGACAAGAAAACTTACGTTAAATTTTAAGTTTTATTATTTTTGTAAAGAAAAATGTTATAACAATATTTTTTCTTTTTTTTTTGCTATATATATATATTTTAAAATAAATAATGTTAAAGATTTTTTTGTCCGAGAAAAGGTTTAGAGGTAAGTCAAATAAATACTTTCAAGGAATTTTCTTTGTGATTTTTTTTTTTCAAGAAAAATTTAAAACAATTTTTTTATTTTTGTTTTTTTGGGTGTTATTCTTTTTCTTTTTTTTTCAAGGAAAACCCTGAGAACAAGAAAAGTTG
>NC_136507.1:102981933-103084433 GCF_053919585.1 Euprymna scolopes
GTACAAAAATGAGCACTGAAGTACACAATGTCGTTCATTTTAATGATACCACTCCCGTTTTCGTAGCTCTTCAATTTTTTTTATTAAAAAAAAAATAAGAGATGTTACTTTTGAAACAACCGTAGTATGACAAAGTACGCTTTGGGTCGTTCATCGCTAGCATTGAGAATGGTGGGAACTATGTAGAAAAATAAATTCTGGGGTGTAAAAGGTCGATCGTTTTAATGGTATCACTTCCGTCTTCGTAGCTCTTTAACGTTTGCGGTTTTAAAAATAGGAGGCTTTACTTTTGGAGCGACATTCATATGACAACGCATGCCTTAGGCGCACATGCACAAGCATCGTTCATCGCTGGTAAAGGTGCATTAAGAATGGTGGTGACTATGTTCTAGAGTACAAAAGTCGTTTTAATGGTACCACTCCCGACTTCGTACCTCGTTAACTTTTTGAGTTAATAAAAAAATAGTAGGCTTTGTTTAATACATATTTCTTTGTGTGCTGTTTATTTTTATCTACCACATATCTATGAACCCATTTTTATATTTGTCAAACATGTTAGAGAAGCTGTTAAAAAATAAAATGTCTTTGTCGTCACACGATTTCTTGGGTTTTACTTTTCAACGCACAAGTTATATTTGTTGCTAAAACGACGATAACTCGGCATCTACATAACCAACAATAATATACAGCAAATATTAGCGGCTCTCGTTCCTATAGAATAATTTTAGTTTCTTCATATGTGCGTTGCTAACCTTAATGAAAAATGATATCAAATATTCTAATTCTTCAGCCAGGGCTCCTTGGAAGACCGTTCAAAATGAATGGATCAGCAATTATAATAGCAACTGGTTAATGCTAATTAAGTGTTTAGAAATAGTTTTGTTTTGCTGCATGCAATAAACTCCAAAGCTATGTAGTCGGTTTCACAATTATAAAAACCTACATACGTACGTTTGCTTACGGAAAATTCAAGATTTTTAGAGTTTAGTATTTTAGTATTACAATGCAATACACTATAATGCAATATACGGTGAGAAGGAATACATGCCTATACACCCAAGATTACAGTCTCTCAATACACATCATCTCTAGATTTGTTATCAAAGCGAAGCGAGTGATTCCTCCAATGTTTGTCAAGTCTGACTTTAAAGGTATTGAGTGACTCTGCAAATACCACTTCTTCCGGCAGCGGGTTCCACACGTTAACCAAACGAGTATATACTCGAACAGATCCAGTTGTCCCCTTCTGATATTGCTGCTTATTCAAACACAAGGAATTCCCACGGGTCCTACAATCTTGTTTCAACGGAAGCATCTTGAGAGTCCACGTTGTATTCCGCATGGAGATATTTAAAGACTCGGATGGCATCCACTCTCATTCGACGGAACACCAGAGTTGGAAGATCCGTTTGTTTCAGTTACTCCTCGTAGAACAGATCATGTAGATTTTGAACCAGTTTCATATCCCTCCTCTGCACTGCTTCTATGGTTCCAGGATAAAAATCAGAGGGTCAATAACACTAGAAGCGATTCTATGGGTTCATCAAGTTTTGGGCTGCCCCTCCGCGCAATACGCAATTTTATAATCTTGGAATTTATGTTTTCGTACTGCAAACGGCCGGAATATAGAATAAAAATTGACTCCTTCCCGAAGGGGCACTCTAGCCAGGTACAAAAATAGCTGGTTGTGTATCCGTTGCCATTTTTCAGTTGACGTGTCTCAAGCAATCGGTAATAAACTAATTTCCATCCCGAAGGAGATCGTAATGCCTGGGAGAGTTCACTTCTTAGAATCGAACCGAACTGTATCACCAAGATTTTGGCAAAAAGAATATTGGCTGGTGTGAAGACTAAAGAACAACTTTAATATTCGATGGAAGCTGACGGTGGTCAAGTGGTTAACGATACGGGATGACGATCTGGGTGTCCCATGTTCGAATCCAGTTCGTTCCACAAAAAATCAATTTCATTTAGAATGTTGAGAATCTTCACGTGGTTCCTCCCGTAAGTACCCAATTTTTTTTTTTCTCGAAAGAATTCTGTCTAGAAAAATATCGGGAAAACCAATGCCAACAATTGAATCTTTGGATTCATACGATGATGATGATGATGATGATGATGATGATATTTAATGTAAGAGCGATAATTTCCGTAATTGATCACTAAAACGTATTTCGATCAAATGCAATGCAAATTAGAAATGTACATCCATTATTTCGTGACGAAATCAATTTTAAAGACCAAATCTTTAGTTTTATGCCACAGAACACCCCTTCAAATTATGCCTGCGATGTCACAATAAAGTAAACGGAAATTCCTACCTACGGCCAAAATTAATGCCGATGCTCAAAATGTAGAAACATTTCGACCCCTCCCTTTACTTAAAAATTCACCCAAATCAGGAAATTAACCAATTTTAATGAAATTTCCAGTATTTTTCAAATAATTATCGCGGAATATAATGAACTAATTATTTTTATTTAAATCTTAGTGGAAATGTACTATTTTTTTTAAACAAAAAATACCTTAACTAAAGTTATGGTTTTCAGTAGTAAATAAAAAAACGCAAGAATTTATTTTTGCTTTTTTTATATAAATAAAGCATCGTAATTTGTAACAATAAAAAGAAATTTATAGGAACATTACGAAAAAAGTCGCTAAAGTCCGTATTAATGAATTCAATATAACTCGAAGAAAAATGAATTTCTCGAACTTCCGATACTACCATTGAATTAAGCATTGTTTACTTAATATTTTCACATTAAAAAATTATAATAGCAAAAATATTTCTACTTTTTTTCTAAATTACAGATTTTGCGTAATTTTTACATGCAAGATTTTAATAATTCCCTTGCTCGCAAGAATGTGAAACTTTTGGCGTAACATAATTTTGATATAATATTGGCCAATAACTAAAAAAAATAATTTAAAGGAACATAGAAAAATAATTAAATTAAAAAATGGTAAAATTTATACAAACGTTTACAATAGAAATGTACGGATACACGTCTGGAAAAAAAATCCAGTACCCCTCCTTCCTTTTAATTACATGACGTTATTCTCAGACAGTTTTTTGACTGTCTCAGATTTTGGGCCTCCGTATATTCCGTATTTCCAAAAGTACAGTTTGTTGTGCTTTTGCGAACAGCAAAAACACTCGGTTTGGGGGATAATTCAGCTATTTTTTGTGCAAACAAAGTGTTTTTTGTTTATTTAATTCAATATCTTAGGATTTTACTTTACTATAATCTTTGAAATAGACCCAGAAAGCTAATATTTATTTCTAAAAGGATTTTTACAATGAATTTATTTAACTTTAAAATTTAGCTGAATTGGTTAGCTCGCCGTGAAAACATTTTTCATAAGTTTTTTTCACGTGTACAAATATTTTTTTTTCTTTGGGAAATTAAAGTTAGTCCTTAATCTTTCAAATACAATCAAAAAAGTTGTCAGAAACCTACAAAAAAATTATAATAAATCGGCTTTCAAAACTAGGTCCCCCATCCTTATTCGTTTATTTTTGCCCGTACCTAGAAATTCCATGAGCAGATTTTCTTTCCTAGAACGCAATACCGTGGGGCTGCTTCCCGACTGACTATAGCATGATCATTTTCAACTCTAATGTGACTAACTTGTGACTAAGTTGTTGTTTAACCGTCCTCTTAAATTAGCTAGCCCTACCCAAGTTCCACCATAACTGATCATGTTGTCTTACCATCTACCCAACACTTAACCCTTATCCTAGAGTGGCTACCAGGTCTTGATAAATGGTTACCTCCCAAATAAAAATACATGTTTCTACAACTTCTTAATCTTCTTCTTTTCCTCTTCCTCCTCCTCGTCCTCCTCCTCCTTCTCCTCCTCCAACTCGCCTTTCACATTAAACGTTAGCCATGTCGGTCAGAAGAAAATTTGCATATGAAATTCTATGATTTACGTCGGTTTCGATTGCTTGAGGCCATCTTTGACTAAATCTTCCTCGGCCTAAGTGAGATGTGTGTACATCTGTTTATGCGATCAGAGCAGAGAGTCACTACTAACTTTGTTGTCGAGATGCACGCCACAAATTCACAGTCAATCCTCGGCATCCGCAGAAAGTCCAACTTAGTGAGAGACCAGTATTCATTCACATGTAATATAGCACTACGGACATAACTGTTTTAAACTCGATCCCTAGTAAAAAAATGAAACTGCTGCCTATTGTGTGTGTGTGTGTGTGTGTGTGTGTGTGTGTGTGTGTGTGTGTGTGTGTTACGTGTCAGTGAATAATTATATTTTAAAAACAATATATATGCCGCTCCACATGTGGAGGTACCAGATTGGTTAAAGGGAAAATTGTTCCAAACTCACATTTAAGTAAAAATGCCCTTTTGTAAATAATTGAATTCATTCAAAACGTATCACAGAAACAAATACAAATAACATCTCTCTCTCTCTCTCTCTCTCTCTCTCTCTCTCTCTTTCTCTCTCTCTCTCTCTCTCTCTCTTTCATATATATATATATATATATATATATATATATATAATTTAATTGTCTGTTGTAATTGCAAACTTTTTAGAAGTCGGATTATGTAGGTGCTAAGTCTGCGATAGGTTAATTTTTTCCGAGAATTTAAACTGCATTCTTTAATTTTTATTTTTATATTTTTTACTCAAAGCTTCTTTAGACTATATATATATATATATATATATATATATATATATATATATATATATATATATATAGTCTAGTGGCACTGATGAGTTGTGATACAAGGAAACAGGATATGTCGATGACTACAAATATATTTTAAGCCCCCTCTCTGGGTAGAGCACTGTCGTAAATAATCTCACCCGCTACTTAATTGGCTGAAAAATGCGAAACTTGTTGTTTGTTTGTTTACAAACAGGCGGTTTGAGCACTGTAAAAGTGGTGGCGGATATCTATTTAAATAAACATCCCGACGAGTTATTTGCGGGTGTCGCTTTTGTGGTCGAGTGGGAGAACTGCCGACTGTCAACACGACGGTTATAGGTTCAATCCTTGGCTTGGGAGAGATGTTAGTCTAGCGGCACTGATGAGTTGTGATACAACGAAACAGGACTGTATGTCGATGACTACAAATATATATATATATATATATATATATATATATATATATATATATATATATATATCGATACATATGTCTGTAGATATGTATCTACAGACAGACATACTACCATATTTATACAAACACACACGTATACGTATACATACATATACATATACATGAACACACGTACAAACGCATACATACGAGGAAAGTTCCAAGAGTTTTTGTAGCTCTTCAACTTATGAAGTTAAAAAATAGGAGGCTTTACTTTTGGAACGACCCTCGTATATTATATTATGTAATCTATTCCGAGTTACGCTAGTATGTTGAAAAAAATTTGATTTTGCTGTGAAGGTTAGTTAGTGCAAGAAGAGTTCAAGGGTTAAGTTGCTGGTGTATGTAAAACTCGGTAGCTGGGGTCGACGATAACGATAAAGAGGTGTACAGACAAGTCAGCCAACAAAAGGAACAATTCATTTGTCCATTTATTCGTCGTTTCCAGGCCGGAAGATTCGACGCAGAAAAAAGTCAGGAACTAATGAATTGCTTGTTATAGACACATGAACACACGTATCAAATTAGACGATAAGACATTTTGACCACGACCAAATACAGGTACATACATAGACAGACGATAACGGCTGCGCACACACCTATACATAGATACAGACAAAGAGACACACGCACTCACGTGAATATCACAGGTATATATGTACTTGTACCCTTATCCCTGAGTGGCTTCCGGGCCTTGATAAGTGGTGACCACCGTGTAAAAAAGAACAAAAATATATGCATATCACGCACACACTCGTATAAAAGATACGTAATGAACGACATGCACGCCACAGCAATAATACTGTATTCCTATTTGTCTATCTATCTGATTAGCTGTTTATATATCAGTCTATTTATATATATCACTAACTATTTTTCTATATATGAATTTATTTATACATTTATCTAGATAGATAGTTAGCTAACTAGCCATCTGTCTCTCCTCTCTCTATATATATCTGTGTATTCACTCACTTTCTATCTTACTATCTATCTTTTATCACCCTATCTCTTTATCTGTCTGTCTATCCACTTCTCTATTTATGTATGCTTACTCTTATCTATCCCGTTATCTAAAATTCAATGTGATAATTAGGACTTGGACAACAGCATATTATTTTCATTGTTTTGACTCTCGAGTCTGTATATGCTGTTATATAGAGTGGCGTGGTTCTCGATTGATTAACTGTGTCTAACTGTGTCGGATATATACTCGAGAGTCAAAACAATGAAAAGAATATGCTGTTGTCATAGCCCTAGTAATAATCTATCTCTCTAACTTACAATCCATCTATCTATCTAGTCCTTTACCTGACTATCTCTATAACCCTTTCTTTCTATCACTCTTTTTCTCTTTCTATCTATTTATCCCTCATAATATCTATATTTTTCTCCATATCTAAATATCTAATTCTCAATCTATCTCACTATCTCTTGATAAAAAAGTAATTATTTGTAAAATTATCTGTATCTACTCTTATCTATCCTACTATCTATCTATTTATCTGCATAGCAGATTATATATATATATATATATATATATATATATATATATATATATATATATATATATATACTTCAGAATAGTTTTTTTTAACAATCAGTTGGCATGGAAAGCTGTGATTATAAGGTTTACAAAATATTACTGGCGGTAATATATAAGTTATCCCATCTAAGTAAGAATTACTCGATATGCAAGATAGAGCAAATAAATTAAATTGTGATTCAATGAATTTCAAAAAACCCTTATTGAAATGAAGTGGTCAAGTTTCATATCAAAGATTTTTATTATTCTAAGTAAGACAAAGGATACTTTAGTATATTAATCTCCTTAACCTATAAGGTTTCGATGTCTACCATCTCATCAGAGGAGAGAAAATATTAGCGAATATTCATAAAGGTATGTACCCTATTTGCTAAAGTCAGTGAGACATGGAAAGTCAAAGTCAATATAATTAAATTGTCTTTAAATTATCAGAAGTCCTGTAGCAAGAGGATTTGCAGAAAAGGATATGAAACTTGTAGATCCAGATTGCTTGGTAAAATCCATGGTAGGCGTTCTTTACAGTAGTTGCGTAATAAGGTCCAAGTTATATATTGGGTAATCCGCATAGCTGTGTAGATGTCTGAATCGGGCAAGTGCTTGTATAAATTGTGTAAATTTGATATGAAACTCAATCATTTCATTTCAATAAGGGTTTTTCGAAATTAATTGAATCACAATTTAATATATATATATATATACATATATATATACATATATATATATATATATATATATATATATATATATATATCTGCCAATCTTACTTTGTATATATAAAACACTATGTATATCTTTCTTAAAAATATTTTCCCAAACGGAGACAAAAATAAATTGGGGATATTCTTAAAAAGAAATATATTCCACTAAGCGAAAATATTAGATAACTCATTCTAACCTTAATACAGTTAGACTATCACGCATAAATAAATTTTGTCTTCAGAGACCTGCAATTTTAAATGTCTATGTTTGCATTTGGCCATTAATTCATTTCTTTTATTTAATATATTTGTATGTTCATGCTTTAGTATTCTAATCTCTCCTTCCATTCATAGATTGCATCTATATTTAAACATTCTAGGAGTACTTGAATGACACAAATTTGACCAGGTGACAACTGGTGTGAAGCCTACATCATTGAGGTTCCGCTATTGATTAACCGGTTCATTTTTTTTTTCATTAAAGGATTTAAACAAGAGTGAATCGTTGTTTTGAATTACCTGTAGATATACGACTTTTTTGTTGTCTGAGTTCTATTCCAGATGAATAGTCGCCTTGTAACCAACGCACTCGACTCTGCAGTTGCCTTTCAATTGATAATTGCATTTAATATTTTTCGTTAGTATTCTTTGCTAATATACCTAATATCTTGGTATTATGGGTATTCATTATATTATCCATGTTTGTTTGGGGGTTTTGCACAGAAATGACTAATTTCTACTGATTTTCTATTTAAGATCTTGTATATGGCGTTTTACGTGTTAAAATGTTTATCTAAAAGCTTCAGGAAAAAACACATGAGGGAAAAGGCAACTCAAAAATGGATTCAAAACGTTGAGGAGGGCACCAGGGATTTACCAATCCAACAATTTTTTTTTAAATGTCCCAGATACCTCAAAACTTAAGTCCTGAAAGCCCTTCTACAACGCAAAAATAAAAAAAATTTCGACCCAGTTGAGACATGGAAGAAGGAATAGAGAAACAGTACCCCCAAAGGAGGGGGCATCATTGAAGACCTAACCTTGCGTCTCCCAGGTTTTTCTACAAATACCAGAAAGCAGTGGGTAGTCACCACCGACACAACAGGACTGCAGTAAACAAAAACAAGTGGAGACAATCTGTCCAATGTGCAAGGAAGCTTCCAGGACACAGACTCCCTGATCCTATACTGTTCATCTGACTAGAAGCAGACTATACGACATCCCATCTATCTGAAGATAATTTCTCAGACTAGCTAAAAAGAAGTATAGAGGTCTAACCCATACGATAATACTACTAGGAAAAAACTACCGATGTTGATAATAGACAGCCTGCAAAACGGCGGGTTAAACTATATAATTTTCCTGTTTCTATTCCTGGACTCCTTAATTCTATTTTTTTTTCAATGTATTCTAGTTTCTCGGAGTATCCACTCTTTCATATATATATATATATATATATATATATATATATATATATATATATATATATATATATATATATATATAATATAATTCATGGAGATCTGGTATTCATTATTATAGAGCCAATTCTCTATTGATTATTATATTGTACACAATATATATTAGTGGCCGCCCTTCGTGACCCGGTTGTAAAATACGTTTAAATAAGATTCATGCAGATTTCATATTTATTATAAACTTAATCCTCTATCGATTATTATATTGTACCCAGTATGTAGTAGTTATATCAAAGGTAAAAATATATATGACAGGAGTACCATCAGCTAGAATTTAAACCCAAACATGTAGCTCTTCATAAATTTCAAAATTAGATAGCTCAATAGGGCAATACTAGAGCTATAAATATTTTTTTAGAGATACCACGTTAATTGGTATAGATACACAATTAGTTACACATTTTCGGAAAGTTTTTCTTTGAATGGTTATAACATTGCGTACAATTGGCTAAAACAATTGTACATAATGTTGTGGCCAATAAAAGAAAAACTTTCCGCAAATGAGTAAATTCTTTTGTCTCTGTTCCTATTAACGTGTTATTTTTAAAGAAAAAATAGATAGATAGATAGATAGATAGATAGATAGATAGATAGATAGATAGATAGATAGATAGATAGATTACATGAAAAGGAATTCTCCAGAACCAGAACGGAATCATACTAAAAACAACAAACCTCGCACACACATACAAAGAACTCAGTATTAATACTTAGTACTTAATAATAATAAACCAGTGGGAATGTAGAAATTCCACAGTGGCATCTTTCATATGTAAAATATTGCTTCTGTGAATGGAAATCCCGCGATATTATTGTAGCCTTTTTGTTAAAACTGTAGAAGTATATATCTAAGTAATTTGGTTAATGTAGTGTCAGAATATTTCTGGTTATTACGGTTTATCTCCAATATCCTCATAGTAGTCTGTGACATATTTCTATTGTATGGACGGAGGAACCCCCACAATATCATTCTACTATCTTTAGACAGAACAGATACTACCCTTGGATCCCAGCCAGAAGACCAAGAACATATATTTTATTTTCGCGTTTGGCCCAAAAGCAACATCATTTTTTATTAATTAATGAATTAATTTATTTATTTATTTATTCATTGCGTCTTCGGTGATCAGGAAATCCTATTTATTAAAAAATAAAGATGGAAATTGATAACATACTACGAAAATTTAATTAGCGTATCTATATACTAATAATTTATATCTATATACTAATAATTTATATCTATATGCTAATAATTTATATCTATATGCTAATAATTTATACCTATATACTAATAATTTATATCTATATACTAATAATTTATATCTATATGCTAATAATTTATATCTATATACTAATAATTTATATATATACTAATAATTTATATCCATACACTAATAATTTATATCTATATACTAATAATTTATACATATATACTAATAATTTAGATCTATATACTAATAATTTATACATATATACTAATAATTTAGATCTATATACTAATAATTTATATCTATATACTAATAATTTATATCTATATACTAATAATTTATATATATATACTAATAATTTATATCTATACACTAATAATTTATATCTATATACTAATAATTTATATCTATACACTAATAATTTATATCTATATACTAATAATTTATACATATATACTAATAATTTAGATCTATATACTAATAATTTATATCTATATACTAATAATTTATATATATATATACTAATAATTTATATCTATACACTAATAATTTATATCTATATACTAATAATTTATATCTATACACTAATAATTTATATCTATATGCTAATAATTTATATCTATATACTAATAATTTATATCTATATGCTAATAATTTATATCTATATACTAATAATTTATATGTATATACTAATAATTTATATCTATATACTAATAATTTATATTTATATACTAATAATTTATATGCTAATAATTTATATCTATTTGCTAATAATTTATATTTATATACCAATAGTGTATATCTATATACTAATAATTTATATCTATGTTAATAATTTATATCTATATGCTAATAATTTATATCTATATATGAATAATTTCTATCTATATATGAATAATTTATATTTATATACCAATAGTGTATATCTATATACTAATAATTTATATTTATATACTAATAATTTATATCTATATATGAATAATTTATATCTATATACTAATAATTTATATCTATATGCTAATAATTTATATCTATATACTAATAATTTCTATCTATATATGAATAATTTATATCTATGTGCTAATAATTTATATCTATATGCTAATAATTTATATCTATATACTAATAATTTATATCTATATACTAATAATTTATATCTATATACTAATAATTTATATCTATATACTAATAATTTATATCTATGTTAATAATTTATATCTATATACTAATAATTTCTATCTATATATGAATAATTTATATCTATGTGCTAATAATTTATATCTATATACTAATAATTTATATCTATATACTAATAATTTATATCTATATACTAATAATTTATATCTATATACTAATAATTTATATTTATATACTAATAATTTATATCTATATACTAATAATTTATATCTATATACTAATAATTTATATATATACTAATAATTTATATCTATATACTAATAATTTATATATATACTAATAATTTATATCCATACACTAATAATTTATATATATATATATACTAATAATTTATATATATATACTAATAATTTATATGCTAATAATTTATATCTATTTGCTAATAATTTATATCTATATACTAAAAATTTATATCTATATACTAATAATTTATATCTATATACTAATAATTTATACTTATATACTAATAATTTATATCTATATACTAATAATTTATATCTATTTGCTAATAATTTATATCTATATACTAATAATTTATATTTATATACTAATAATTTATATCTATATGCTAATAATTTATATCTATATACTAATAATTTCTATCTATATATGAATAATTTATATCTATGTGCTAATAATTTATATCTATATGCTAATAATTTATATCTATATACTAATAATTTATATCTATATACTAATAATTTAATATTCGTAATAATTTATCACCTTCTACCTTCATTTTTAATAAATAAGATCTCCCAATCGAATAATTTATAATCTGAAATCCGTGACAGGTACGTAGATACGTTAAAGATATTAATATATAGATAATAAGTTTTACATATGTTATAAGTTTAATGCATATGACAAATGAATAAAAGTTTTCTACATTCAACTACAAAAAAAAAAACTATTCATGTTTTTTTTTTCATGTATAAATGTCAACAAGCCGTTAAAATTTTTATTTTACTAACGCGGGCGCCCGGCGTTGCCGGTCGTAAAATATGATTAAATATATTTTAATTCATGCAGATTTCCTATTTATTATTACAGAGCTAATTTCCAATTGAATATTATATTGTACCTTACATATAGTTCTGATTTCAAAAGCTTTTTTTTTAATGATTTGGATGCCATCAGCTAGAATTGAAACCAAAATATTTAAAGCTCCAGTCGCGTTCCCTACAGTTTGAGCTATCGACAGAGAGATAAGAAAGATTTAAAATTAAACCACTACAATCTACATTTGAATTTGCGCATGTGCAAAAGTAATAGAAATATGTCGGCAAGTTGAAATAAACATTTTGCATTTCAACTTGCCGACATATTTCTGTACGTGTTATTCATTCATCCAAGCAAAGATTCTAATCATTATAAACCATCCTTAGTGTATGATTACTATTTCCTGTTAATTTCAGTGTTTCTATGACCAGTAATTTAAGAGTTTATCGGTTAAATATTTATACACAGATATACAGACGGACACATACATGCGTCTATTGTTTTATTTATATAGATTAAGAGATATTTTATTACTTTGTATAATTCGATCTTAAAATAATTCGTCGTCATGTTACTTACGTGTAGTGACTTTATCTTTTTTTTTTTTTTTTTTTTTTTTACTTAAAACTCACTACTCAAAATAAGTTCCGAAAACAGAGCAGACAGCGAATAGGCTGCTGTTCTCGTAAGTTCGCACAGCAAAGTTATCAACGTTTTCGCTCCAAATGCAGCGACTTGCTGACGTAAGAGATTGGCAGATATTTTGACCAATCAGAATGTGCACGACGTATTTGTAACGTTTCCAATGTAAAAGTTTCAGTTTTTCTTTGATCTCGTTCGCCAGTTCCATGGAGAGTCGGGGAGCAGTGACAGCGTCGTACACAGTATCGGCGAGAGACTCGGATAGGGTGGTAAAAATCAGGCTTTCCACGCGATGACAAACGAAACGCTGTGAATCGGGCGGTTCTAGCTGATAGGTGTTCTCATAACAGCGCAATGGTGCCATCAACTTGACCTCTCCCCCCGTCGCCGAGTTATTGGCGGGTTTCTTCTTCCGGTTTAACAACCGAGCGACGGGTCGAGCATAAAAACGTTTCACCATAAAAATGTCAGACATTATGTTGATCGGTGTTCTTTTGATCTTTTCTTTCTTTCTTGTTATTTATTTACAATATAATATGATATAATATATATATATATATATATATATATATATATATATATATATATATATATATATATAAGAGAGAGAGAGAGAGAGAGAGAGGGGGTGATGTATAGACACGAACCGTGTTGGATAGGAGGACAAAGCAAGACGAGATGAAGGTGAAAATAAGTTTGTTGCTCTTTTAGTTTTGTTTAAACTTATTTATTTTTTACTTTTAATAATTTATTTTATATTTTTGCTTTATAAATATTACTTGCCTTCAATATCACTTCGTTCACTGTAGATGTGATGGTGGAGTTCGTATTTCATAATATTTCGAAGAAAAATCTCCTTTTCAAATATTCGTTCAGCTATAATTCAGTATAATACAAACAGTGGTTGTCATTTTCGTTATTTCTATTTATTGGTTTATACAAATTTTAATTCCAATTGACTTCTTCTGAAATTATCAAATTTAGAATAGCAATTAAATTTATTCACTCAACCAATTGTTTATGCCTTTCTTTGTGATTGAATACGAATCTTCAAGAATTACAAAGACATTACAACATATCCATCAAAAATATGTGCGGCAGCGCATACAAATATTTCTGTGTAAACTAATAATGATAAATGTAACACAACTAATTGGAAACGTTCAAAGTTCCCTTTATAGAATTTTTACGTTTCACAATTATAAATTTGCAATGTTTTGTTTGACGTCATCAATTGGTGAAAATATTGACATTTTTTGTTGAAAATCTACGGGAATAAAAAAGGGTGAAATCCGCTTTAGATTTTTTTTTTTTTTTTTTTTTTTTTTTTTTTTTTAGTCGTTCATACTATCCGTGATGATTCTTTACTTAATAAGTTCCTTGCAGATTTTTTTTTTCAATGACATAAACGATCCGATTTAATTTTCTAGTACATAGGCGGTTGGTTTAAATAATCCATTTTGATTGTTTTCATAAAAGGATGCAGCTGTTTACTAAAAGTTGGTGAACAATTGTACAATGTCTACGTCTTTATTGTTTGTTTATATTTTTTCGTCTTTTTCACTTTCAAAAATGGTAAATTTTACTTACAGCTCTCCACTTTCTTTACAGTTGGTTCATCACTTCTCAAGATCAAAAGCCACTTGAGGATTATATTTTAGGAGACGGGAATGATTGCAAGTCTAAAGATGCGGAACACTATCGGAGCGCACATGGTATAAACTGTGTTTAATTATTTATAGAGTGGTTTATAAAACGGAATTTTTAAATATTTCCCAGTTTTTTGCGTGTGCATATTTGTTTGTAATTATATTTTTTGTCTTGAAGTGTTACATGGTGTTCATGATTTTATGGTTCACCGTGGCTGAACTTTTGAAACAAAGTTTGTTTTTTTCTCTTTTTTTTTTTTTTTAGCTTTCACAAAGATTGGAGATACCTGACGTTTAGTTGTGATGGAAGCACTGTGACAAAGACAAAGATGAGATCAAAAGGAAGAACATTTTTTTTCACGAAAGTGGGTTGAAGAGGATTCCTTTAGATGAGTATGTAAAATAGACTACGACTCCGACGGATGCTGGATGCTGAATGCTGGATGATGAATTGTGACTTTGGTCTCGCGAGTTTTTCAAGTCGCTATAAAGGTTCGACGAAGAGACGACCGACTCCTAACACGCGCTTCAAACAATATATTTGTTCCTTCTCTTGCTCGCCGTAATGTATTACAATTGTACCACTACTACTACTACTACTACTATTGCAATTATAATGATTGATATCTTCTATATTCTTAATGCTACAGCGGGGAAGTTAAAGGAAACCTATAAATAGACGACGGCCATAATGTTTCTTTGTTCTTGGCTTCCGAACTCCCGTGTATTTATAATGGTGATCTATTAATGATGAAGGTGCGTCGTTAGTACACGAATATCTCTTTGCCAACAAGGACGTATCAAAGTGATTGTGTCGATAAGGGTGGAACTGTGTGCGAAAGAGAAGGGGTGCAACAGTGAGAGGGGAGGATAATGAGATGGGTCGGCGTTTGTTGTATCTTATACTCTTTTCTTTTAGGAATGAATATGTTATGAGAAAAGGACCACGTGCACTGTCTTTGCCTTCTTTTTTATTTCCAACACGATCTGAAATGGTAACCATGCGTGAATGAACGTATGAATATTTGAATAAGACCTGATCCACGAACGAAAATAAGTTTCGAGCATTTTTTTTTCTAATAGCCAACAAGACGATAATCACCCCAAAATCGAAAATTAAATAAAATACTGGTAGAATATTACATTTTCACATAATTGGTGACATTTGTTGGGCGAGTTTCTACAAATACTTTGTTTAATTTTCAATTTTTTAAGCGATACTCCAGATTCCAGATGGTTATAATGAAACCGCCATTTTTTTTTTCGTTCTAACTCAACAGACTTAACACTACTTTTGTTTCAAAGTAACTAAACGCATTAAAATTAATTAAAACACAAAAATAAACTCATCTTGTCTTTGGTAACATTCACTTGTTGTATATTTATTTTTCACCGCTTTTTTGTTTTGTTGCCTATTTTCCTAAGTTTCTTATTTTGAATTGTCTTAGTCATGCAAACCTGAATCTAAATCAGCATGTATCTCCGGGATTTATTTTACAGCAACTGCGTAGTGAGCAATGGCACTCTGGATAATTACGTACAAGACAATTGCGTACCTGGACATTTGTGACCTTGGACATTTGTGACCTTGGACATTTGTGAACATGGACATTTGTGACTTTGAACATTTGTAACCTGGACATTTGTATACCTGGATAATTGGGTACTTTTAATCATATTTTTTGTTGCATTTTACAGCATATCAACCACCCTTGAGTTATTTTATGCCAAAATCGTCCATGTTTTCTTTTTACATATGGCTGATTTGTAGGTTAATTTGAATTTGAAAAGATTTTAGTTGCATACAACACCTGGTCTTCTCAAATAGTCACCCACTTAGTATTAGCCAGGCTCACCGTTGCCTAACTTTGGTGATCATACAGCATAATTTTTGAAACGTCTAAAGGAAATTAACATAAATCTTCGAAAATAAAAATAAAAACATCGGTAGCAATCATATTTTTTAAAGCAGAATAAACGACCTCTCTGATACAATCGCATCCGAGATGGTTATATTTGCTAATGACATCACGTTTTATTCTCTACGTGCGGACAAATCGAACGCACACATATTTCCAAGGCAATGGCGTAATCCTAAAAAATTGCCTTCAGTCTGTAATAAAATGTAGCAAAAAATAGATGATTACATTCAATATTAATAATGCAAGGTGCTTTTCCTTTGATAATTATAAGAAACGTTTACAATCTCAGGTTTTCATGGCTGGTAACACCCTTCATGAGAGCCCAAACTCCTCAATTCATAGGCAATATGAATTGGAATAACTAGATGGAAGATGCTGCCAAGTCTGCTGCAAAAAAAGGCGGGATCCTTCTACCGAGTCAGAAAACTTCTCACATCTGTCATTATTTCAATTCCAACTAGACCGAAAAGCTGCCGAAACAACTCGCGATATCAACGAAGTGTTTGGCCCCGAAACCACTACTGAACGTACAGCGGAGTGATGGTTTAAGAAATTTCTTTGCGGTGACGAGAATCTTCAAGATGATGAGCGTAGTGGTCGGCCATCGGATGTTGACAACCATCAATTGAGAGTCTTAGTTGAAGCCAATCCGCGTACAATTGTTCGAGAACTATCTTCTGAATTGGACGTAACGTATACGTGTTTCAACACTTGAGAGAGATTGGAAAGACAAAAAAAAAATGATAAATGGGTGCCTCACGAATTAAACGACAGCCAAAAGAAATTTCGTTAAGAGGTGTCATCTTCATTTCTTTTACGCAATAAGAACGACCCATTTCTCGACCGGGATGTGACTTGCGATGAAAAGTGGGTTCTTTACAACAACCAGCGATGCTCAGCTTGTAGTTCGTCAGAGCATCCACCATTAAAATACTTGTAAAACAGGGAGAAGGATGCAACATCTCATCGATGGGACAATGGTTGAAGCTTGGATGACAGTTCAGAACCTATCAGATTGGCGACTTTCTTTTGAAACCTGTCCAAGAGCGAGAGACTAGTAGCAGGTGCACCAGCCCAAATGTGACAACAATACTCCATACATAGGCGAATGGTGGCCTTTTAGAGGTACAGAATACTTTCAGGTGTAAGTAACTTTCTAGCACGGTAGAGAGAGCCCACCTTCCTTGCAGCGGCCGTGGCAATGCTCTCAATGTATCTATTCCAACTCATGTTCCCTGTGAACGTTAAACCAAGGAGTTTGAAAGAAGTACTTTCAAGTAATGTATCTTTAGCCATAGCTATTAGTGGTTGGGTTCATTTTTAATCGATTAGTATGCGTGTCATGTTGGTACAGTGGTAACGTCCATAGCTTTGAATGCTATAGTTTCAATTCCGTTTCTAGATGGTGGCGCTCAAATACATTTTTTTACTTTTGAAATCACGACTCTATAATAATGTATATGAAATTTAGACAAATTAAAATATCATATTTAAGCGTCTTTTACGCCCTCCCTCGCTAATATATATATATATATATATATATATATATATATATATATATATATATATTACTTGTTTATTGTTATATAAACATGCTCACATCCCGCTGCTACAAATAGACACTTGTTTCAATCAAACAACAGATATCATCAGGCAGCAACTTGACTATTCAAAAGTTCAATGAATAATGGATTTTTATTTTAGGTAGGAACTCTTTAAAAGTTGGAGTTAAAAAACTTAAAACACAGAACTTTAATTGTAAGATGTAAAGAGGGAGGGGCAATTTAAATAAAGTTAAAAGATTATAATGGAGAGAGAGTGATTAAGAAGAGAAAAAAATAAATAGAGAAAGAAAATAAATAGAGAAAGAAAATAGAGAGAAAAAAATATATATATAATATGGAGAAGAAAAAGAAAAAAGATATAAATGGTTATTATAAAGAGAATAAGGACGAGAAGGGAAAAGAAAGAATGATGAGATAGAGAGAAAGGGAGAAAGTAAGAATTAATAGGAAGGGAATCTTAAAAAGTTGACAGTATATAGAAAAAGAAAAAGAAAAAGATCTGCGTGTCAACCAATTTATGAACAATTATACAATTCAGTAATGAGATACGTTATTACAAATACAAACAGAAAATACAATCTAAGCGTTAGAAATGAACATGTCAAAAAAGACAGCGAATGTATCCAACCAACATATTTATCATCTCACATACGTCCACGAGTAATATCAACGCAGTTCAAACATACGTCTACAATTAATTAAGCCCTTTATACTAAATGATATAAGTTTAAAGTTTTCGCGTTTTTATTAAATAAATATATAAATAAAAGAAAAAAATAATAATGATAAAGCAATATTAAAATTATTAATAATAATAATAATAATAATAATAATAATAATAATAATAGTAATAATAAAAATAATAGCAATAATAATTGTAATAATAATAATAATAATAATAATAATAATAAAACAGAATAAAATTAATATTTATTATCTTTTTAATATAACATATTTAGCCGTAAGAGGGGATTAAATAAATTAAATAGGACTAATAATTATAAATAATAATCTACAAATATTTATGTATATAAAAAGAATACAATACATATATATATACATATATATACATATATATATACATATATATATATATATAAGTAAAGGTGTAACTCTATACTATTAAGTTGAAAGTTTAAGCTAGTTAAGTATAAATGTAAAGTCATATTAAATCACAAATTAATACATTCAAGACAGTATTACTAAAAACATAGATACAAGTACACTTACATATAAATATATAAATATATTCAGGCAAAAGAAGTAATTAAATCAACAAAATACTCAAAAGTAGCGACACACAGGTAGATAGTAACAAAATTAAAAATAATAAAATACATATGTATATACCCACAGAGAACCAACAGACATACCAATATACATATATATAATTTTATGTATACACATACATACAAAAAAATACACAAATATATGCACACATTCATATACTAATATACAACAACGCACACACACATATATATACGCACACATAAATATGTATAATTCACATAAACCATTATATAGAAATACATACGAATACAAATTATTTGGCAAGAGTACAGATAGATGCATACACACATAAAAGCATACAAATGGATTGAATAAAAATTATTAGGGGAGTACACAACAAAGGAGGGTATACAAAATAATATAGAAATATATAAATCTAATTACACACGGTCATAAAATAAACACATAGACACATACATATACACATAGACACACACGTATATAAGATAGGGGAAGTAAAGAATGAAATCAGGCGAGGAGAAAGTATATTAATAGTATTTTAATAAATTATAGAAATCAGTGACAATTTTAAATTTATTTAAATTTTATATCTAAACTAAAATACTTAAAAGATGGTTTTTATAATGTTTGCAATTAATTGAATTTTCGTGCTTCTTATTTAATAATTTATCTCTTTCTCTAAACGTAAGTATAAATAATTTCTCATGAAGACATAGGTAGCAAGGTGAGTTTAAAGATGAACAGGTTTTAGCTTTCTTTAAAATTTTCCAATTTACTATTGGGGAGTAACCTTACTCTACTAGTTCATTGTAATATTTAGACAAGGAAGTTCTATTTTTGTACTCATTATTTTCAAAAGAGCACTTGTGACCGATAAATCTTTCTTTAAAATTGTTATTTGTCATTCCTATGTAATATTTTTTTTCATTAGGATTTTCCTTAGTAGAAATAGTTGCTTGGTACACTACAGAAGTAATTTGACAATTTCCTTTAAGAGGGCATTTTGATTTAATTCTACAGTTACACCCTTCGATAGCAATGGGTGTGCTATTTTTGTTTAATATTTTGTTATTATGTTTTTTAATTATTTTTCAAGGTTTTCATTACAGCTATAACTAAGTTTTATTGTATTTTTATTGAAAATTTTATGTAGTATGTTACTAATAGGGAAGTGCTTTTTAATTAAGTTTAAGAATTTCATTTCTAGATTTGTTTTAAGTTTCAGATTAAAAGGGGGATTGTACCACAGGATTTTTCTCTTACGGTTTCTATTTGTATTTGTGTTTGGGTGTGTTGGTTCTATGAACTCAATTTGCGTGTTTTTGTATCCACTATCCTTAAGGGCCCTGTTATAGAAATGTTTATGTTTATTAAATGTTTCAAGATTGGAAGAATTGTCACTGATTCTTTTACTAATGGATTTGGGGATATGCCTAATGATAGATTTTGGGTGATTTGATAGAGGGTGTACATAAATTGGGTTTGAGTTTTCCTTCCTATATGGTTGGTAGATGCCTTTCCTTAAATCAAAGTTCACATCCAAAAAATTTACAGTTTTAACATCTGATATAATATCCACTTTTAATTTAATTCTACGGAATTCATTTAAGATAATCTTTTTGGTTCTTTCACATTTAGGGCCGTTGGATTCCTTTATGATCATCAGTCCATCATCACGATACAAGCCTATATCCATGACATTGATGTCTTTGGTTAAGTTGTATAGTATGAATAGACCTACTAAGTCTGTCATTTCAGCAGAATCCAAAGACCCCATGGAAATGTCAAACAGGTCATTTTGATCTTTTTTCAACCACTGATCATTTACACTAATCAATGTAGTATTTCTACATGTCCGTATAATTTCAATTTCAGTGTCTTTTATATCAGACAGGAGTTTAGCAAACTCCATCACCTCTTCGAATAGTTCCTTAGATATGGAGGGATAGTAATTCACAATATCGTATTGTAAGAAAGTACAATTCTTTTTATTTTGTATATTGCAAAACCATTTAATGGTATCCGCTGTATTAATCCATAGATTTAGTTTATATGTTGATTTAATTTGATAGTTAACTCTTTCTAGTATATTTTTACTTAATTTACCAATTTCGGGTTTCGTAGGATTAATTAACCTAGTTGTAGGTTTATTTTCAAAATTTATCTTATGGTTTTTAAGCAAAACATATGACTGTTTTTTTTTGTTTTTTTTTGTAAAATTCCCACTCTAGTACTAATTTTAAGTCTATCAGTTATTTCTTTACTATCCTTGTCAATTTTTTTGCAAATATCTATATTTGATTTTTTGTAATTTTTTGTAATATTTTCTGTAATAAGCTTGTTATATTCATGTGTAGTTAGTTTGTAGAAATTTTGTGTCTTATCTGCTTTAACGTAAAGGTAATCCGAGGTGTTGATTTTCTTAATGGTAATATCCAAGTGTTTTTGAAAATGATTCTTTTTCCTATGGAAAGACAGGCTTCTAATAAGATCCATAATGTCTGCTTCAAAAGCATCCAATTGGTCGATATGTGGTGCCGAATCTCGATTTTTGAAACCATGGTAATCCTTATTCTTGTTTTCATTTGAATTTCTCAGGAAGAAAAAAGCTTTCCACTTCATTCTCCTAAGTAGCTCCTCAGTTTTTAGAAGGAGGGTTATCAGGTAATTCCGATTGGTGGTGGTAGGAATATTTTCCAGGGATGTTTGGAAGTCAATTTTCTCCATGTTTAGGTAAAAACAAATCCAGCGCTCAACAATAATGGAGCGATGATACTCGGGTTTTTTTATTCAAAAGTAATGGACTAATGAATTCAACGAGGTTGTTAGATAGAGCTCAATAAAAAGAGCTGATAATACTTGTTTATTGTAATTCTTGTAATTCTTACTTTCTCTCTTTCTCTCCATCTCATCATTATTTCTTTTCCCTTCTAGTCCTTATTCTCTTTATAATAACCATTTATATCTTTTTTCTTTTTCTTCTCCATATTATATATATATATTTTTCTCTCTATTTTCTTTCTCTATTTATTTTCTTTCTCTATTTATTTTTTTTCTCTTCTTAATCACTCTCTCTCCATTATAATCTTTTAACTTTATTTAAATTGCCCCTCCCTCTTTACATCTTATAATTAAAGTTATGTTTTTTAACTCCAACTTTTAAAGAGTTCCTACCTAAAATAAAAATCCATTATTCATTGAACTTTTGAATAGTCAAGTTGCTGCCTGATGATATCTGTTGTTTGATTGAAACAAGTGTCTATTTGTAGCAGCGGGATGTGAGCATGTTTATATAACAATAAACAAGTATTATCAGCTCTTTTTATTGAGCACTATCTAACAACCTCGTTGAATTCATTAGTCCATTACTTTTGAATAAAAAACCCGAGTATATATATATATATATATATATATATATATATATATAGTACCGCAAAAAGAGGTCTGCGCTTGTCATTTTTTCGAAAACCGCAAGTTTACACTAAATTGAATGAAACTGTTTAAGCAACCTATACTTCATTTGATTCGTCTTTTATTCCCCTATAATTTTATATGTTTATATTTGACTTTTAATTGAAGTATCCTAGTGTTTACGTCAATTTAAAAGATTAGCTCCAAATCAAGAAGGAAAAAAAGAAACGCCGCACAATGGAAAATTATTATTTAAATGTAACTTTAGAACACTTTTGAATTGCTGCGTGCCTAATTTGTTCATGATATATTTTTATATTTTGTGCAAATAAATATTTCAAAGACTTAAGAAGAAGAAGAAGAAGAAGAAGAAGAAGAAGAAGAAGAAGAAGAAGAAGAAGAAGAAGAAGAAGAAGAAGCTGTCGCCGCCAACTCGTGTTTATCTCGACTTGTAAGGTCCTGGATATGACCTTAAACTATATCCAGTGGTGAGGCCCCAGCTTGCGGGCTTTGGGAAGTGTGGAGCCACCCTTTAATTGCCACTGCTCCCAGGTCCACTCTGACCCGGAGTGGTAGTACCTTTTAGGCCCCCAACTATGGGTTAAATAGAAACCGACTTGAAAACAACAAATATATTCTATTAAAAAATTTTCTTCAAAATCTTTGGATGCGGCATTAAATAACCTGGAAAGGGTTGATATGCCGTAAAACAAAAACAATCAACCAACTCGACTTGTAAATCCGGTCCATATACCACAGAACAATTGCCAGTAAAGAGATCCATCAGTTTGGTCGGTAGGCGGTGATTGGCGCACTAAACACGCAAAACATGCATCTTTAATGGATCTCGACGGACACTCTGCAATTTAATCTATTCATATTCATAGACGCTCGTTTTTACGTAACATAATGTGCATATCTATTGATAAAGAATTCTAAAAAAAAAAAAATAATAATAATAATAAAGATTTTCTTTAATAAAAAAAATGATAATGAAAATGGTTGTTCATTAAATTACAAAAAAAAAAACCTGAATTTGTAATCATTCGAGATTTTTTTTTTTTTTGTTTGAATGAAAATAACAAATGAATGCAGAAAATTAATTCCGCTTTTGTGAAATATTGTTAGATATTGGCAGGCGACTCCAGGAAGAGAAACCTCTAATGCAGATGGATTCCGTGTGAGGAACGCAAAACTTTCCACTATTGTCTAATGGAATGCATAATTTAATCCATAAATATGTGAGAGTATATCGGTCAAAGGACTGAAAAAATAGACAATGAGAAATATAAAATAATTCAATAGGAAAAGAATGTTTGTATAAATAAATCGTCATAAAGAGAAAACCGGGCAGACGGTCACAGAGAAGCGAAGCTGTCACATTTCTTTACCGCTAATACCCGACCCAACCACGCACCTACCTCACGCACCTTTAGAAATGTCAAAATATCGGTAATAACTAAATAATAAATAATCAAAAGCTGAAGTAAAATGTGAAATGTGAAGTGAAATATTTTTTATAGATCAACTGTGTTGTGTTTTTACTCCTTACTACTCGGTGTATATATATATATATATATATATATATATATATATATATATATATATATATATATATATATATATATATATTTGTACCAGCGACAAAAGTAAATGTTAACATTTATATAGATTTGAAAACGAAAACGCATTTTGAACAATCAGCTGCGGCGAAAACGTAACAATATTTCCAAATAATGTTTCTGCATTTTTTTTTAGATGAGGTTTGATAATTCGTATTACTCAGATTATTCGAGCTATTGTTCTCATCTTCACAAAATGTTTCGGCAGATGTAACATTAGACTTTCATCTGGTGTATCTTGGCAAACTCGGGAATTTTCTGTCGAACGTGAGAATTTGCACGGATTTTCGAATGGAACTCTTTAATTTAATCCACGGGAGTAGCCTGCTCTTGTTCCGTCAGCCATGATCAGGTAGAAATTATATAAGTAATTCGCAGTGGTATTTAAGAACCCATGGCATAGAGGACAAAGTACATAGTCAAATTCAGTTTAAGTGATACTCTTCTGGAAGTTGAATGTTGGCAATACAAAGAATACAATCGTGAATTAGTTAGGACTTTTAACTGGTCACGGCTAACAGAACCAAAGGGTTCTGTTTGAAATTCGATGTAGATTTCTCAATTCAACAGAAAGATTCCCGAGTAATAGCCGACTAGATATAGGGCTGTTAGATAGTGTGTTTCTGATGTCTTTAGATTGGAAGCAGTTTGTGGAAGTGAATATCTGGACGGGCTTTCTGATGGGGTTATAGAATATATATATATATATATATATATATATATATATATATATATATATATATATATTACCCAGCAGATGGACATGGGGAGGTAGTCAGAGTTGGCCCTCTGGGCGTCACATGATCAGTTTTTTTTTGTTTTGTTTTGTTTTGTTTTTTTTTCTTGAATCTAACAACCAGTTGGGTTTATCTTATTTTGCAATCTTTCAATATTTGTAATATTGAAGATTTGCAATATTTGCAATATTGAAGATTGAATCTAACAGTCAGTTGGGTTTATCTTTGTTTCCACGCAAAATTAGCCATTTGAATTTGTGTTTTGCTTCACATAAAAAAGGTTAGACGATCATCGCTCGAAAGATTTTTAAAATAATAGTCAAGATAGGAACAATAATCCGAAGTAACCAAATAGCTCGATTTTTAAACAGGGAATCATTTTCATAGCGCATGCGTATAGCATTTCCCAACCGGAGTTTCTCGGGATACTAACATACGACAAAAGACCCCTAATGTTTCAGCAAGAACAAATGAAATAAGCTAATGTACTTTTGACTTTTTTATTTAATTTCATAGACGAAATATTACTAGTGATGGGACGATTCCGCTATTTTTCCCGAATCCAATACAATTACCAATTCCGATTCTTTATAAATTTCTAATTATTTAATTAGAAGATTGTTAATTTACCCGATTTTCGTAAAAAAACACATGATAAATATGCAGATATTTACTAAACGTCAAAATACAATTGTGGAAGATGATCTATCGATTTTAGCTTCACTGGTGGTTTAAAATCAGTAAATACTTATTATTAATCATTATTGTTACATGATAAGGGCTGTCCCCTTTTCATGTAAGTATAAAAATGGAGAATTTAGTTTAAAATGAAAATGAAAAAGCATAGGCGGAATTCGAACCTCGTAATCTAGTTTAGAAATAGATTACGTGTGAGAATTTAAAAATGTAAAATAAACATTTGTTTAGAATATAGATAAAATATTCAAGAAAAGAATGTGAGCTGTCAAGTTTATTATGAAATTTTAAATTGAAAGAATGCAGCTTATAAGATAATGTTTTTAACATATTGAATATAGGTTAAAATTCCTTTTGTAGAAATAGGAAAAGTTTATGTCCAGGACACGTGAAAGAATGCATATGTTTTAACATGTGTATGACGTCACGGAAAATAGAAAGTCTAGGAATAGAGAAAAACTTTAGTTAGAAGAGACAGTCAGTGAAGAAACTCAGGGGGAGTCAGACGTCTAGGAGCGAGACGTCACTTCAAGGAAAAATGTGAAACTTTGAATTCTTGATGATGGAATCACGGCCGTGTGAAGAATAAACCATCAAGTGTTTTTGTAAAGCTCGTCTTGTGTCTTATGATTCCTACAGAAAGGTAAAGTCCAATTGTATTATGTATTTGTATTAATATATGTCTTTACATACACGTCTCAACATCATCATGTCTACACAATGTCCTCACAAAGAGCTCCTTCTTCTTCCATCAGCAAGATCTAAGAAAGAACATTTAATATATAAGAATCACTCCTAACATGAACAATATCTCTAAGTCTCGTACAACAACTTATACAACTTCTCTCTCTCTCTCACTGAGTCTTACAACATCCCTCACTGTAATAAGACTCTTTCTAAGCATCCCTCTCAAGACAAACTCTCTAATAGACTCTAAGACTCTCTCTCAATGAAACCCCTTATGCAACAATTATTACCAGCAACTGAAGATTTTAATTTAAACAAAATCAAATAAAAAAGACAATTAAAAGAATCGTTTTGGCATCGGAAAATAGGCATCAATTTTTTTTTTTTTTTGATTCCGATATCCCAAAATCTTCCGATTTTTCCGATTCCCGATTCCGATTTCGATTAATCGTCCCAACACTTAAATATTACTAGAGAGAGGTCTCTTCTCTCCTCTGCAATCCATTTCTTACAGGGGACGTTACAAACCTTTCTCTACTCTATCGTTATTTCTACAGAAGGTGCTCGACTGAGCTTCAATAGCTAGTTCCTCCTTGTAATGCATTCGCAGCAAGAACTCACCTACATCATAAAAATGTAATGCATTCGCAGCAAGAACTCTACTACATCATAAAAAAGACTTTTCTTTCTTCCTCTACGTGTCTAATGTCAGGCGGAATTTCAATGGAAAAAAGATTATTTGCAAGGGTTTCACATCTATGGAACACATTGCCGCGGGACTGTTTCCTTGCTAATTGTTCGTTTTAAAATCAATGTCAACAAATGTGTCATAAATGTTTTTGACTCCTAATGAGATATGACAATGATTTTGGCGATCATTTTTATAACCACAAGTTATAATAACCAACCAATGAAAAGCTTCCAAAGTTGCTATAAAAATTGTCGAATTTGGATTCAATCAGTCCATCGTTGTCTACGTCACGAACTGCATTTGATTCTTCGCCGCCATCTTTGTTACTGGCAATTACTTAACACTCAGTATCGGAACGGCACTACTTCTTCACCACCATCTTTGTTCAACATAATGTCTCAACACTTAACATGTGTCATAATTAATCAAACTTGGAATTAAATATGTTACCAAAACAGTAGCAAAAATTCACTATAAAGCAAGTGGACAACAGAAAGGACGTTTTGAAAGAAAAAGCTTACCTTGTAGACTTGCATATAATCATGTTTTTCAGCTGTTTTCACTTGTGAAGAATTTCATTCCGGCTTTCAATTGGGTTATCAGGAGAGAATAGTCTGTCGCAGGGATTTCTTCTTCTTGGGTATTTAACTTGTAAACTTGCATATAATTGTGTGCATCGGCTGTTTTTACTTGTGGGATATTTTATTTGGACCTCCAGATAATGCCGGGTCATTAGGGACAAATACGCACGGTTTCGGGGTTTTTTTCTCGGCGACTTTTCCGCATATCAGCCCCACTCACTGATGTGAGCCTTATTATCCACTTACATATCCTCAACAAACCTGCTTAACAACAAAATCTCATCCTTTCCCTGTTGAGATCCTTAAATGCCAGAAAGCTTTCTACTCTAATAGTTTCTTCCCTCAAACAGATAGACTTTGAAATTCCTTTCCTGCTACCTGCTTCCCTGACTGTACTGATATGTAGAAGTTTAAATGTAACATAAACCAACATCTTGTTAATCTTTCCTAGGTATGGTCCTAAATAGTAGCCCCTTACGTTCAAGTGACGATATGCCTTGTTAGGAGTGAACGTGAGCAAAAAAAATATTTGTATTGCATTTAAAAGAACTGTTTGATACTCTCAAAATTCGACGTTTAATGATTTCCCGCTTCGATCAACAGCTTAGCGTTTCACGTGCTGTTTAAAAGTTTAACGGCTGCATCTCACATGATCGTTGAGTTAAGACGCGGTCGTGTCGAAAAGAAAGAAGAAGCAAATAAATAAAATAAAATGGAAAGACTGAAGGGAGAGAGCACTAACCAGACCCCCATTGGATGAGTGCAACGAGGACTGGGATTTTACAGACGCTTATTGCCATCCAAATTCCAGTGAAATGCCAATGAGGAATCAGTGGTAAGTGGTTGTTGCGATAATACAAATTCATTTGCAAACGTTATCGAAAGATGCGGAGAGTATTGGAAATTTTTGGAGACTTGTTGTCACCTACACTCCAGAGAACAAAATAGACTCCGTAGCCTAGTGAAGGATGCCCTTTTCTCTTCCCTGCAACCTCTCTCCCACAGAAGAGACGTTGCGAGCCTGACATTGTTTTATCGTTATTTCCATGGGAAGTGTTCATCTGAGCTCCAATCTCTGGTACCCCCTCGGCAATCTTTCACGAAAAACGCCAATCTTTCAAGAAAAACGCCCGTCTAGCTGTCAGTAATTTCCCCCACTCTTTATCTGTGCCTAAATCAAAACGTATGAACAAAGCTTCTTTCTTAGAAGTGCATTTCCATGAACAAAGCTTCTTTCTTAGAAGTGCACGCGTATGGAACTCTCTTCCGTTTGCCTGTTTCCCACCTGACTACAACTTGGATGTCTTCAAGTCCAACATAAACAAATTCCTGATGAACTGCCCCTTAAGTAAGATACTTTATCAGATCTCCATTACTAGCGATTACTACGATATTATTCCATTGATAACTATACACGCAATAATCCTTATCCCCGAGTGGCTTCCGGGCTTGATAAGTGGTGACT
Source organism: Euprymna scolopes (assembly GCF_053919585.1). Lineage (NCBI taxonomy): Eukaryota > Metazoa > Mollusca > Cephalopoda > Sepiida > Sepiolidae > Euprymna > Euprymna scolopes. The sequence goes on from NC_136507.1 coordinate 103,011,111, forward strand.
ACCATGTAAAAAAAAGAACATCACAACTTGTTCTCAAAGAAAAATTTTTCATGATGGCCTTTGTGACTTGTCCTAGTGACTAAAAAAAAAAAATGATGATGATGATGATGATGATGATGATGATGATGATGAGAAGAAGAAGAAGAAGAAGAAGAAGAAGAAGAAGAAGAAGAAGAAGAAGAAGAAGAAGAAGAAGAAGAAGACAAAAACCCGGAGAAAGAAATAGACACAAAAGAGAATAGACTGTTAAGGAATTTTATTACAGAAACTATCCTGAAGAACAAGTTTATTGGAAACGGATGAAAAAGTTTTGAGACATGTCTACCAACTAACATGCAACAGAACAAAGTATTGCGGACTGAGCAAAACTTATTTTCAGGAGAAATTGGCTTTCCAATCTAGAACTAATTGATATACAACGAAAGAAAATGATGGAAAAAAAACAAGAAACACCCCTCACTGAAACCTCACACATAGAAACTTCACAAGTAGAAGACCTGCAAAACTTAAACAATGCAAACGTGTAGATCATCCCGGAAAATGTTGGTTAGTCTGATCATCTGATCATGGGCGATTGTCATAGTTTAGTTAGTTATGTCGGACATTTATTCTCATCTTGTGGGGTTATTGGCACAACGTTTCGGTTGCTGAAACCTACGACTTTCGTTAGGTGTAAAATCCATGTTTATTTATTTGTTTGTTTGTTTGTTTGTTGTTTGCTTTGTTTGTTTGTTTGTTTTTTCAGCTTCTTTTTTTTTTCGACTAAGTAAAAGGGGGTTAGCTCTGTATTATAAGAATCGGACCATGAGTTTGAGGGTGTATTCGTAAATTATAAAAAGGTCAATTTTCAGGGGTCACTCGGGTATTTTTTAAGATTTATTGTTTTGCAGTTGTTGTTAAAGTGTCAGTCACATAACACTTAACAAAGTAGGGAAGTTACTGTTCAAAGAGTTGTTTTTTTTATGTGGTTTTGATCAGAAAATATTTATTGGAAAAAAAACAAAGAACGTGCCTTGTTAATAGAAAAGAGAATGTTTCTTGATTTTAGGACTGGATTTTGTGACAATATTTTTTGTTATTTATTAATTGACTGTGAATTGTTTTATTTTATTCTTTGTATTGATTGTATATGTATTTGATAATGTATTTTCTTGTTTTCTCCGAGTGGCACGCTGAAACAAAATTAAGAAAAAAATAGAGAGATATAGTTGAGAGTTGAAAACTGAGTAGAGATCAACTTGGAACGGAAATAGGAAATCTGAGCTAGGAAATGTTGGTTGTTGTCTCAACTTGGGCACATGTAGGGATATGTCCTTTCTTATATAGCAAAGAAGCGGACGGTGCCGCCCTGTGAGCTTTGACTAGTTGCCATGATCAACTTTGGAGGGAGACATAGAAATATGCCTCCAACACAGAGTGGACGGGTATAATGTTCAAAAGGGGCCATTACGTTGTGAATCACTCAGGCAGGGGAGATGAGACATAAAAGGGGTTGATAAAATAAAAAGCCCATCAATAGATAACAAGTTATTAGGTGAAATGGAGTCACGTAAATTATAGTATAATAAGGGACCATATTAAATGAGATAGTTTGATAGACAATAGAAGGTGGGTCGACTAGTGGAGATATTTGAAGCAGGGGTTTCCAGTTTTGATCCCCAAACGCAGTGAGTATAAATGAATCGATAGTTTTGAATTAAAAGTCATGTTTAATTTCAAAAGAATTTACGGTGGGTAGCTATTCTGTATAAGTCCTAAAGATAAAGAGATTTAAGTGGGTAGCTGTTCTGTACAAGACTCGGACATTATAATTTTTACAGGCAAGGAGCAAAACATTGTTGGTGCGTTGATACGAAAAGATTATATGCCGGAATTCTAAAAGATTCAATATTTTTATGGAACAATGCTGGCTTCTGATTGGTTGCTAGCAGAACGTGGCTTCACTTGATTCGTCAGTTCCTATCGGTAGCGTTTATAAGTAGAATTTTCCAACTTTCAGTGATCATACCCTTTTATTATAACCCCCATTATGAACAGCTTCGGCAGCTTGGAGACTGGGTGGAAAGTACTCAAGAATTCGTTCTTGACACTCAGCTCGAGTGCGAGGCTGGGAACCGGCCCAGTACCTGTTGGACTGAGGTACACCACCTGGGTATCACCCAGGATGTCCCCCTCCCAGGCCTTGCTACCTGGCTTTCAGGTAGGGCAAGTTTATCTCTTGTCGCCTGAGGCGCCCCCATCGAAGAATGCCGACAGAGATGCTCAGGCAATTTTTGTCAAGGCAAGAGTGCCCCTACTTTAGAGGAGCTTACCTGTATCCCACTTTCCGACCTTGTGCCACACATTGCTGTGGTGGGCAGCAATGAAATATCTACCCTTTTATTATATCAAAAAATATTGCAACAGATAGTGATTAAGGAGGTCGATTACTAGGGTACAAGGAGCCTAGTTGTTAGTAACACCCATGGGAGAGAGGGGGGGAGGTCAGAGGAAGCATTGGATGAGATATCTGTTTGATTATGGCAAAAAGGTGGCTGAAAAGAAGCAGCCAACAACGGTCGTAGGAAGTGTAAACTACACTCAAATAAGGAAATACAAGGAGACTGGAAAGAAGATCTGATCTAAATGAAATAAGGAAATGATCAGTTTTTATTGGCTGACCAAAGAAAAATAATAATAAGGATGAGCTCTGACCTTTTTCTTAGCCTAGCGGCGCATGAAAATTGTCCTAAGGAAAGATAGGATAGGGTATAAAAGGAAAATGTATGTCATACATTTTTGGTTAAATGGAATGAGAGGATTAATTACTGGAAATTACAAAACACCGCATTACTTTTCGGTCACGTTTAATCACCTGAAGAAGGCCAGAGAATGAGTTAGCCGAAACGTGGTGAGACAACAATAACTAAGAAGATGGGGATAACAATCAGCAAAAAAAATGAATACACAAATTATGAAGCTTCATCTCAAAGGATTCCAAAAGCGCAGAAAAATATAATACCATTCGATATGGACTCGACAATGGAAAACCAGATTAGAACACAAAATTGGATTTATAAGGCTAGAAAAATCCAACTGTGGCGCAATGGATAGAGGCGTTGTTGTAGAGGTTCCAGATGAGCATTGTCTGAAGATAACGGTTTCAATCCTACCTAAGCAGGCCAGAAAATTAGTTGGCCAAAACGTGGTGAGACAACAACTATGTAAGGTAGTAATTATTGGGGATACAATTACAAGACTTCGCATTCTTATCTCATCACGGTTAATCACCTGAAGAAGGCCAGAGAGTTGGCTGAAACTTGGTGAAATAACAACAATGAAGATGGGGATAACAGTCCACAAAAAAATGAATAAACCATTAATACATGCACTTTTTTAGATGTATATACTGTAAAACCCCGGGATACGATAACCCTAGGACATGTTTTTTTCAGGCTATGATGTGGGTTACACTATTTTTCCGACCCTTGATTACAGTATTTGCCCCGCCTTACGGTGTTATTTATAATGTTATTTGATTATATACATGTGTATTATATATTGTACTGTATTTTATTACTAATTTTTCATGCCTTATCCCGGGGTTCTACTGTATATATATATATATATATATATATATATATATATATATATATATATATATATAATTATTTACTATAATTTATTTGATTATTATTTTTTTTTATTACATTTTCACCCCAAATAAGGCATATTGCCACTTTGTTGTAGAGGGCTATCATCAGGGACATGGGCATCAGGGGTATTGTGTAGGGAGTTGGGCAGCAAGATGTCAGTTCGCGTTGCACTTGAACTTCTGCATGTCAGTACAGTTCAGGAAGCAGGGACCCGGCAGGGAATTCCAAAGTTTAGCTGTCCTGGGGAAGAAACTACTGGATTAGAAGGCTCTCTTACATCTAGGGATCTCTACTGTGAAGGGGTGGGATTTAGCTGCGTGTCGGGTTTGTCAGGGGTATTTACATCGAGGGGGGCACAAGTGCTTGCAGTTCGTCAGAGCATTCACCGTTAAAGTACTTGCAAAAAAGGCAGAGGGATGCAACATTTCGTCGATGGGACAGAGGCTGAGATTTAGATGACAGTTCAGGACCTATCAGATTGGCGATTCTCTTTTGAACCTTGTTTAGGAGCGAGAGACTAGTGGTAGATGCACCAGCCCAAATCTGACAACAATACTCCATACATGGGCGAATGGTGGCGTAATAGAGGTATAGGATACTTTCGGGCATTAGTATCTTTCTAGCACGGTAGAGAGAACCTACCTTTTCTGCAGCGGTCCTTGCGATACTCTCGATGTAATTGTTCCAACTCCTGTTTCCTGAGAACGTTAGACCGAGGAGTTTAAAAGATGTACTTTCAGATAAAGAGTCATTGGCCATCGCTATTTGTGGTAGAGAAGGTTTCTTGTAATTATTGAAGGAAACAAGTTTAGTCTTGGCAGCATTGAATGTGACCATCCATTTATGTCCCCATTCCACTACAGATCGGAGGTCATCCTCTAGTGTTTCTGCCATTTCTTTAGATATGTGTTCATTTGTTTTCCTGTCGTATCTGTTATAGAGCGTGGTGTCGTCAGCATACATACCCATCTCACAGGCAATTTTGTCAGAGAGGTCATTTATGAATATTAGGAATAACAGAGGTCCAAGGATAGATCCCAGAGGCACTCCAGCATTTATATCGCATTGTTTAGATGTACGACCGTCGAGGACAACCTGGATTTTTCTCTTATCTAAGAAGGATTTAATTATGTCATGTATTCTTCTAGTGATACCATATGATCTGATTTTCCTGAGAAGATCTTCATGCCATACCCTGTCAAAAGCCTTAGATATATCTAGAGATACCGCTCTACCCTCCCCCGCTTTGTCCGCTTTGGTATATACGTTCTGAGATTACAGTTAGGATGTCTGCTGTTGAATGGACTTGTCTAAATCCATATTGTTGGTCAGTCAGAAGTTTAGCATCTGTAAGGTGATGGACTAGAGCTTGGTTAATTATTGTCTCAAATATTTTGGCGAAAAGTGGGAGGAGGCTAATGGGGTGATAATTTACTGGGTCAGTTCTTTTGCCAAAATTCTTGAAAACTGGTACTACAGAAGCAGTTTTCCAGCAGGCAGGAAAACAAGATTTATTAAGGCATTTGTTGTAAAGTTTGGAGAGAACTGGAGCTACTTCGGCTGAGCACTTTTTGAATAGCACCGCTGGGATGAGATCAGGTCCACATGCTTTTGAAGTATCGATTTTTTATGATAGCATGTACCTGAGCAGGGGTGATTTTCAGATCGTCTAATGTCCACAAAGGAAAGTCAGGGAGGGGGTGGTTGGCAGGGTGGAGCTGGAGGCAAACTGACTGGCAAGCATGTTAGCCTTCTCAGTTGGTAAGCAAACAACCTCATGATTGTTGGATAGATTGTTGTAGATTTTCCAGAAGTCGTAGGTTCCTAATTTCTGTGCTTCAATGCATTTTTTGATGGTTTCAGTAAATTCTCTCTTAGCTGTCGCTATTTCTTTCTTACAGTTACTTCTGGCTTCTATATACTTCTGCCTGTTTGAACTGGACTTATGTCGGTTAAATCTGCAGTACGCTTGCTGCCTTTGTGCGATGGCGGCTGCACAAGTTGAAGTAAACCATTGAGGAGAGTGGGGCTTGCTATAAAATTTCCGTGTGGGAACATGTGCTTCAATTGCCGTTTTAAACCATTCAGGGGTCTCATTTGCGCACTGTTCAGCAGGAAGTGAAAAGATATTTCGCCATGGGGCATCCCTGATGAGATCCCTGATGGCTTTTCAGTCAGCCTTTTTATAATATCTCGTTGTTTTGAGCAATGGCTTTTCAGTCTTGGCTCTAAAGTTTAGGTCTATTTCAACTATTACCACTGCATGATCGGCATTCCCAAGTGGGCTGTGGGCATTACACAGTCATCGGGAACTGTTGTCAGAAACAGATCTAGAAGTGATGCGTGTTGTTCTTGCTGGTCTGGGAAACGGGTTGAAAACGTAACCATCTGTGATATGGAATGAGATATAGAGAAGTTATATGTAGTCATACCAGCTGCGTCTGTGTTAGTAGAAAATCCAAGCCAGTTGCTGTGGTGGATATTGAAGTAATCAAACACATGCACTTGTGCGCTAGTGTTGAGGAAAAGTGCTGTATCTATGCTGTCAGAAACTTTGTTTATTAGGGTACAGTGCTGGGTCGAGGAAGAGCAGTAGAGAAAATAAAAGGAGCTAATGTTATGTTGCATGTTAAGTCTAAAGCACATAAAGTCTTGATCGTCCGATTCTAGTTTAGTTTCTCTAGTCAAGGAGAGGGTGTTCCGAATATATACTCCAAGCCCGTGCATATGTCTGTCAGAGTCCTTACGGTAGGGTGGGAGATATACAGGCATGTTAAAGTAGTTAGAGGGGATGGAGGAGTGTAGGTTAGTCTCACTTAGTGCTAAGATATCCAGGGTGTTTGTTAGGAGAAATGCTTTGACATCATTTAAATTAGTTCTAAGCCCACGGATGTTCATAAATGCAAGCCTCAAGGGAGAAGGCAGGTTGGTTTTGTTTGAGTTTTGGCCTGGTTTTAGCGTAATTTTTTATTGTACTGTCATTTTTTTTTTAAGAGTTTCAGTTTAGGTAAGGGATGCTGAACAAGTGGTTATGCAGAATACCAGACATGCAACACAAGCAGACCATCAGTTGTCCTGCCATCTACTAGGATTGTGGCCTCGGAATAGCCCACCAGGGATGAGTGCAGGATTCCTTTCCATGCACTACAAACAACCCGATATTATACAACTGTTGATGGAGCAGCCACTCTAAGCGCTACCAAAGAGTTAGGGCTTCTGTACTACCAGTCGGGAACAGCAGCCAGGAACTGTCTACCTGTTACCCTCAACCCATCAGACGATGGTCAACCCAATCTACTTGTACTGGCATTATGGCATTCAAGCACTCCCAAGTGCCCAGTTTAGGGGATGAGATGTGTTGGGAGTGGGGAAAACGGCGTTCATTGCCCTAGTCAGGAAACAAGATCGACGACTGAAGGTCTGTCGACTCCCTGTGATTCGACCTCTATGCCTAGCTAATAGGCAAAGAAGGAGTATGGAAGCCAGGCGAAAGACAGTGCCTATCTACTCCTTAAGCAGTTTAGGTTTGCAGACCGGTAATTTGCTTGAGTCACCAGCTCTAGGAAGGTTGTCATCCAAGACTGAAGAGGCCTTCCTCCCCTTAGGTTTAGCTTCAGAGTTTTCCTTCTCCTAGACAGATGACCTGGGAAGATCTACGGGTCCATCAGCACCGAGAGGGTTTTCCCCGCGCCTGGGTCCTAATCCAGGTATTTCTGTGCCGCCGCGTTGGTGGTTAATGTCAACGGGTTAGTTTATAAGGGTTATATATCAACTGAAAAATTATACTCTTCAAAGTGATTACAGGGCATTGCTATTTCATTGTTTGTTACTGAAGGAGGGGCTGAGTAAGAGTTCATGCAGTGGACGCAGTTATATTTGCAAACAGGTCTGTTGGAAAGAGTTAACATGGTTTGTTTTTTCCTTTAGGTTAAAAAAAAGTTTCCTTTTCTTATTTTTATGTTGGCTTAGGAATAGGATAATGCGTTGCAAAATGGTATGGTATTACGAATTAACTAGAAAAAATTGTACAAGCTTTGGATATTTTAGATAGCAGGAGGGTTAAGTTGTATATTCAATAGATACAAGTAATGTCATTTTTGATATGAAGTACATTACAGTACAGGTATAATTGGGAGTAAATTATATGCTATGTCGTATACAGTATGTATAGTACAATAGATAGTTATATGGGCAAATTTCCAGTAGATGCGAATATATGGAGATTGTAGGTATTAAGTAGGTTACCATTTCTAATGAAGATATCTTCAGCTTTCGTTTAAAAATCAGGAAGTTGTATTTTTCATTATAGAGTATCGGTTCAGTTTTTGTATTTAACATTGCTAAGCTAAGGAAGGGACAGCTATTGTTATGCAATGTAGATAGTTGTAAATCTAAGTACAGACTGTTGTTAGTGAGTATCCACCCGGATAAGAATAAACTAATGCATACCTAAGGGGTAGAAATGTATAGATGTTTAGTGATCATTACTTCCAATCGGTCAGCATGCGAAGGTTAAGGACTGAAAGCTAATGACCCCCATCTAAGTCGGGTGTATTGTATGAGTGTTAGTGGCCGCTTGGGGAGTAGAGCAGATTGTTAGTTTTCAGGAGAGGATTAAACTTACAGAATACAGTTAGGATTAATTATAAGAGTTTTAAGTGCCAAGTAACGTTTAGTTTGAGAAGAGAAGGAAAAAAATTTTTTTTTTAAACTTAACATGCAAATCAGACATAGGCAGTCGTCTTGGAGGCAAAGTACATATTGGATATACGTAGCAATCCAGCAAGGGTGCTTGTACCGTAATGAGAAAAAACTATTAGTATATAGCGCTTCGGATTAATTAAATGCAGTCAGTTTGGTCAAGCTCAAAGCATTGTGTATTTATTCAGTAATAGTCCTAGTGACATAGCTAATGTCACTGTGTATTTTAGTTCCAAATATAATTGAAAGTAAGACTAACTATATTAGATGGTTTGATTGGCTAGCAAGGAAGCAAGTATTTTCAATACAAGCAAGCTTATAGTAATAGTAGATATTAAGTATATTACTTAAATAAAGTCCTAACTTCATCTACTGTAATAGAGAATAATTCCCGGCTTTTGTTTTTTATCACTAGTTTACTTGAATATAGCATGAGTGAGCAGTGTTTTGCCTGTTCGAATAGTAGTCGAGAGGTGGGGGGAGGATGACGAATCTCCTCTTAAAAGTTTTGCAAGACAGGAAAAGTAGAGACAAATAAATAAATAAAACAAGAAAAACAAATTTAAACATAGCAACATGAAATACATTTTGTAGGAGTTAAGATGAATTTTAAAATTAGTACTTAACGTCTGTTTGACACAATGGTTCGGCGTCCGGTTTTTTTTGATTTTTTGTTTTTTGGGCCGACTAATAATTAAATACCTACAGACACTAGTGTTTCATCCTTTCGAGAATCATCAGTGCAGGGTGTCACGATTAACGCCAGTTGAAAGACTCAAACCCCGGCAACAGAAATCATGTCTGGCTTCATTAGCAAGGAGCCGAACCATTTGGCTACCGACAACCGTGAGAGGTACAGTTGAAATTAAACATTTATTCTTTTTAAATGCTTTTAACGTCAGTCAGAGTGATCTAGTCATTATACGACGATCTTCGCATATGAGCTAAGTTGACCGACTTTATTACAACTGAAAGTGCTCAACGATAAGAAACAAGTTTCTTAAAGGGGCTGACATAATTATTTACTATATATATATATATATATATATATATATATATATATATATATATATATATATATATATTATATGATACACCGAGAAGAAGCTTCACCTGCTTCCTCGTAATGACTTAGTTTACAATACATTGTAGTTTATATTGCACTGTAAAGAACCTACTGTTGATTTTATAAAATGAATTGAGTTAAAGTTTAAAATGATTCAGTTGTGTTCTAAAACAAAACAAAAAAAGACATTCATTTCGAATGCGCCCCTGTCATATCAAAGAACCTACTGTTGATTTTATATGCCGGGCCCTTTTGCTTGTGCAATGATAAAATTTCTCAAATGCACTTTTTGGTCAAAATCGGACTGTTCCTTCCTCCATCAGATTTTTTTTATTATCAATTTTCAATATTTATTGGAGGCATTCTGATACAAAAACTATCTAAGAACACTTCCAGACACATGAAGAAAGTTTGTGTGAAATACTATTTTAATACTTACATATCTGAATGCTCTAGTTAATACTGACAAGGTTTTTCAAGAAGAGTAGAAGTCTGTGATGTTTCTCACAGTAAAATGACCCTTCATGAATTTAATTATCTTTCAAATTATTATTATTATTATTATTATTATTATTTACTCACTAGGAGTACTCACATAGGTCATCATCAAAGATTGTGGATCACCTTGGAGTCTACGTGACAACAAGTCTCCTTAGTCTTTTCAGTACTCTCCAGTTCTTTCGATAATCTTTTTCTTTTTTTCTACACAGGCATCACCACATTATCAAGGCCAAGAGGTCACTCAAGGATAAGGGTTAAAGAGTGTACAGTAGAAATTGGACAATATAGTAATCATTAGTAATGAAAATTCGGTAAATTTGTTAACTCATATGGAACGGCTCATCAAGAACTTATTTACGTTAGACTTGAAGACAACCATATTGTACTCAGCCGGAAAGCAGGAAAACGGAAAACAATTCCACAGGCGTGCAGTTCTAAGAATGAAGCTTTGTTCATGGAATCTATGTTTAGGTTTAGGCACAGATAAAGAGTGGGGGGAATTATTGATAGTGTTTTCAGCTAGATGAGTGTTTCTTGTGAAAGTTTGGCGAGGGGGGACCATAGACTGAAGCTCAGTCGAACACTTTCCATGAAAATAACGATACATCAGAGACAAGCTCACAATATCTCTTCTGTGAGATAGAGGTTTCAGGGAAGAGAAAAGGACATCTCCTACAAGGCTACAAAGTCTATTTTGAACTCTATCGAGGCAGGACAAGTTCTTTCTAGCAGCTCCTGCCCAGATGTGGCAACAGTATTCCATCCTTGGATGTACCTGGCTCTTACATAAATAGAGAATTGCATCAGCAGTGATATATCTACTGGATCGATAGAAAGATCCCACCATTTTTCCAGCGGCCCTGGCAACAGATTTGATGTACGTGTTCCATTTAAGATCTTTGCAGATTAGTTTGCATTATCGCAACAGCCATTTTCTATTGATTTCTTGTTGGTAGCGACCATTGGTCTTCACTGGAATTTGGGTGGCAATAAGCCTCCCCAAGGTTCTAGTCTTCTTCGCACTCATCCAGTGGAGGTCTGATTAGTGCTTTCTCTCCTCAGTCCTTCCATCCTCCTTGACCCTTATATTATTTGTCATGTTGTGGCACAAGCCAACACTACAATTTTTTGTGTGGGGGAGGGGTGTGCGGGTTACTTTACAGTTATACAGTTTCAGTTTTCATGATTCCATGAGGCATTTTTTTTGTGTTTTACATCTGTAGCAGTTTCTATATGTCCGGCTTACTCCTGTAGATCATATGCATTAGTCTCCACATTCAGTTGTTCTCCTTAATATTTCAGCTGTTTTCATTATTTTCATTATCCTTTTATTTTCTCAACCATCACTGATTCCAATCTCGCTCATTCTTTTCTCAAACTTTTTCAGGATTGTTCCTAGTGCGCCTATTATTATTGGTGTTATCTTGACTTTCTTCATCTTCCATATCTCCTTGAGCTCTCTAGCCAGTTCCGTGTATTTGATCCACTTCTCTTCCTCTTTGATATTTACTCTGATCTGCTGAAAAACTAAAATTTATGATATGGCATGAGTTTTCCTTCATTAACTATTATAATATCTGGTCTTCTTGCTTGGATTGATTTATCTGTTTGTATGCCCATATCCCATAGGATTTTGAGACTTTCATTTTCAAGTACTGCTGCTAGTTCATGTTTGTACCATTTGTCTGGGTGTTCAAGATGTACTTGTTTGCATAATTCCCAGTGCACTACCTTCCCCACTTGATCATGTCTATTTTGATATTCTTTTTGAGCTAGTTTGCTGCATTCGCTTATAATGTGGTTTATTTTTTGTTTCTTTGTCCACAGAGTGTGCATTTACTTTTTTTCTTGTGTCTTGTTGATTCTTGCTTCGCTGTGGTTGGTTCTTATCACGTTATCTTGTGCGGCTGTTATTAGGGATTCAGTTTCCCTGTTTAGGTTTCCTTTTTGCAGCCATGTTCAAGTGTTTTCGTTATTTTCACCTTTTTGTCACTGTTATGTCCGTGTAGCTGTTTTTCTTCCCATTTTTCTTTTCTCATCTTATCCTTTGTCTCTTCTTTTTCTGTCTTGTTCGGGGGGGGGGGGTTTCAGTGTCTTTTGCTGTGATAATTATTCTTTCAGTGTTCTGCATTATGTATTTATCTCATTTTTTTGTGTGTCATTTACACAGTTCTATAGAAATAAGTACTCATCCTGCGTCTCTCCTTTTCATATAGAGTCGGTCAGCATCATCCATTGGGTGTAGTGTATTGTACATAATCCTGGTCTTCTGGTCAAGTTCTTCTTTGGTCCAACCTATAAACTGTCCAGAATATGATACTAGTGACACTACCCATGTGTTTATACCTTTGATTAGGTTTCTACTATATAGCTTAGTTTTGAGGAGTTTTTTTTTTATCCTTCTAAGGTATTCGTTTTCAATTTTCTCTATCATTTTTGTTGCTTTGATGATGTCTGCTTCAAGGACTCACAGATATTTGTAGCTATCATGTTCATCTAATGCCTTCATCTCTATTTAGTTGGGCAGTTCAATGCCTACCATTGTTTCCAGTTTTCCTCTTTTTATGATCAGCAGTTCGCACTTTTCCATACCAAATTCCATTTGGATATTCTGGCTGAAGATTCTGGTTGTGTTTATTAGCTTCTCTACTTCCTTCTTGGTTTTTGCAAACAGTTTCAGGTTATCCATGTACATTAGGTGTTTCATTCTTTCATTTGCATTAGTGAACTTGTATCAAGCTTGGCATTTTCTTAGGATGTTGTTAAGAGGCATCATGGTAATGATGAATATTAGTGATGATAGGGAATCATCTGGGAAGATCCCTCTTTGTATTTTAATCTCAGTTATGTGTTGTCCATAAGCTGTCAGTTCAAGTCTCCATGTTCTTATTGCATTTTCAATGAAACTGATAATCTTGCCTGGTATTTTGTACATTCTCAGGCATTCTATTATTCATGCTTGAGGGGTCCTGTCGTATACTTTTTTTTAGTTGATCCATGCCATGGCTATGTTCTTTTTTCTACTTTTTACTTCCTTCAGGAATTTTTGGTCTACGTATATTGAGCCATGCGTTCCCCTTTCCCTTTTTGGTATTCTTTCTGTTCCTCGAGAAATGAACCACGATAATGAAGGGAGTAGTAAATTTGTTCCCTCAGTTGTGCTGTTAGTATTTTCCACATTGTAGGTAAACATGTTATTGGCCTGTAGTTATTGGAGTGTCCACTTGCATCAGTGTAATTTTACCTTTGGTCATCCATTCTGGCACGTTTGCTTCATGAATGCATCTTTTCAGGTTTTAATTAGTCTTTTCATGTAGTGATGTGAATTTTTTGAACTAGCTATCATCAAAGATTGTTCTTTGAGAACAACTTGCAGTGTTCTCTGGAGTCTGAGTGATTTCCAGTGCTCTCCATCTCTTTCGATAACTTTTACAAAAGAACTTGCATTATCGCAACAGCTACTTACCATTGATTTCTTGTTGGTAAGGACCATTGGTCTTCATTGAGATTTGGGTGGCAATAAGCCTCCCTAAGGTCTCAATCTTCTTTGCACTCAGCCAGCAGAGGTCTGGCTAGTGCTTTCTTTCCTCGGTCTTCAGTCTTTCCATCCTCCTTGGCCCTCCTCATTATTTGGTGTGGTGCCCGTTTTTGGTGATGCAAAAAAAAAATACAGTTTCAGTTTTCATGATTCTATGTGATGTTTCTTTGCGTTTTAAATTTTTAGCCATTTCTGTATGTCCAGTTTGTGTCTGTATCTCATGTGTGTTAGTCTCCACATTCAAGGGTTTTCCTTAATATCTCTGGAGTTTTTATTATTGTTATCCATTGTATCTTCTCAGCCATTCCTCCCCCATTCTTTTTTCAAAGTTTTACGGTATTGTTCCTAGTGCTCCTATTATTAGTAGTGTTATCTTGATTTTCTTCATTTTCCAGATCTCTTTGAGCTCTCTGGCCAGTTCCGTGTATTTGCTCTGCTTCTCCATCTCCTTGTTATATGGTCTGCTGGAACGGCAAAATCTACAATATGACAAGACTTTTCCTTCTTGTTAACTATTATGACATCCGGTCTTCTTGCTTGGATGGGTTTATCCGCTTTTATATCCATGTCCCATAGAACCTTGTGCTTTTAATTTTCCAGTACTGCTGTTCTTGTTCCATTATTATTATTATCATTATTATTATTATTATTATTATTATTATTATTATTCCATTAACTTCACAGTGTCCTTAAGAGCGGGCTCTTACAGCAAAGCTAGTGAAGATAGTCAAAGAGTTAATTAGATTGAAAGCACCTGGTGTAGGATGCTTGCTGAGCCAAGCAGAACTGACTTCTGGAGTACGGTGATGTTGTATCTGATTCCCAAGGAGTTCAGCTGTTTCATAAGATCGTCACAAATTGAGCCAAGCGCACCTATGATTATCGCACTGTGAAAGTTTTCTTATTCCACAATCTAGCAATCTTCACCCTCAGTTTCTCATAGTTCCCTATTTTCTCATTCTTCTTACCTGTTAAATAGATGTCGTTTGGGCAAACCACATCATATAATTTGACATTGGTCTTTTTGTTCACAACCATAATATCCGGTTTTCTGTGAGTTATCTCTCGATCACACTGAATCATGGAATCCCAGAGAATCTTAATGTCCTCATTTTCAACTACCACTTCTGGGTGATGTTGGGACCATTTGTCTGTCACTTGAATTCTAAACTTTTGGCACAAACTCCACAGTGCAAACTTTGTGATAGCGACGTTTGTATTCTTTTTGAGCAAGTATAGAACACACACTAAAAATGTGTGACACTGTTTCAAGGGATATACCACACAACCTGCACTTATCATAACAGTCCTTCCCATAGATGTTTTTATTTATTGCATTTGTATTTAGTGTGTGTTCCTGAGCAGCAAATATAAGATTTTCTGTTTCTCTTTTCAAGTCACTTTAGACAGAAAATTCCACGTGCCCTGACATTTTTGTGCCTTAGTATATCACTCAAACTGATTATGAAGTTTCATTCTTACCAACTCAGTCAACTTTTCTGCTTCGATTCTTTCCTTCTGCTTATCTTCCACTGATTCTTTATCAAGCTCTTCCCCTGTTGCAAGAGCGAACACTTCTAAGCTCTCCTCCAACACATTCTTCAATCCCAATCAGTCCCCTTCCCCCTTTCTTCCTTGAGATATACAGCCTGAGCACATTAGAGTTTGGGTAAAGTGCTCCATACTTGACCAACAGTTCCGTGTGTCACAATCCCACTTCTTCATTTCTTCCTGTGTCCATCTTACAAAAGCTGCACTGTATCGGATTACAACAACCGCCCATGAATTGATGGCTGGGAACAGGTTCCTACCATTCAGTCTAGATTTCAGGAGCAAAAGTTTGAGTCTCCTCATCTACACCTCTTTCGTCTTTTATTTCATTGCAAAGCATCATATCAAGTTCAAACACCCTCAGGTATTTGTAGCCTTCTGCATCAGGGTCTCCTCATCTTTTACCATTTGGCAAAATGATGCTTTTCATGGCTCTTCTCTTCCCTCGTTTAAGGCTAACAACTACACATTTGCAAATTCCAAACTCTATATTTATGTCTTCATTGCACTGCTGAACCAAAAAGTCAACTTCCCTTTCTGTTTTGCCAAACAATTTCAGATCATCCTTAAATTACATGTCGTTGATCTTCGGTCCATTCTTCTCCAGTTGGTATCCCATCTTTGTCTCTCTTAGTACATGTGTCAATAGTATGAGTGCTATTATGAATAGAAGTGGCAAAAAGGAATCTCCTTGAAAGATGCCGCTTCTGATGTTGTCTGTCCTTAATAGTTTCCCGTCCGAAAAAAGGGTTGGTTTTCCAACTGCTCATTTCCCTGTGAACTCAATTATATTTTCAGCCACCCCTGACATTTTCAACATCCTAAACACCCACGAATGCGGCACCATATCATAAGCTTTCTTGTAACTTATCCAAGCTACATTCAAGTTTGTTTTCTCCTTTTGCAGTTCTTTAAAATACATTTATCAATCGATAGTTGTTTTTTTTTTTGTTCCTAAACACCTTTTCCTCCCGCTTTTTTTTTTGTTCTACTGAACTATTTACTTCTAGATGGTCATATCCTTTTGAATTGATTATCCCTATCATTGTCTTTTACAGCAAGTTCAAGCAAGTAATTGGTTTATAATTTTTAACATCTGGCCTTTTAGTAAGATCTTTCATTATTAAAATACTCCTTCCCACTACAAGCCATTCTGGTATCTGGCACAATCTAACACAATCATCCAGAGAAACAACAAGCCTCTCATGGATTCCTGTGAAAAATTGCAACCAGTACCTATGCGTTCCATCAGGTCTAGGCCCTTTCTACTTAGGCACTTCATTTGTTTTCTCAAATCTTTAACAGAAATATGGATATCTTCCAGTCTTTCATTTACTCTAGCGACTCAGTCAGCATCAATCTTGTGGGAAGTCTCTCTTGACCATATACTTGACCAAAACTTTGTAGTCTCTTTGGGGTTAGGAACCACTGTTTTGAGTTCACCTCCTTCCATATTTCTAAAAAAAAAAACTTTACTGATTTGTTTTGAATGAATTGTTGTCGTTAAACTGCTGAATTCTGTTATTATATCTTTTAATCTTGGGAGATTTTGCCATAATTTGCTTCTTTATCTCTTCCATAGTGGTATTAACCCCCGTGGCTTTCAGTTTGTATCATCTATCCAGTTCTTTCTTTCTCATAGTTTGCATTTTTCCCCCACTGTTCTTTGAACCATGCTTGAATTTGAACTAGATCTTTCCTTAATTTCTTCAGGTCACCTTCTATTCTGCTTTTCCAATATTGTTCTTTTTTCTGTTTCATTTTTGGTTCTTTCGACCCTAACATCTCATCAACCAATATAGCTCCTGCCTGCAAAATGTCTCTGACATCTGTTATCCTCTCCAATGACACCTTATTCATTACTCTGTTCACTTTATTTATTGCATTCCTTAACTTTGTCTAATTCTTGCAATTAAAAATCTTTCTTTTATCACTACTTCTCATTCTTTCAGTCTATTCAGCAAATTCAATCCATCATCTGTTATTTCCGCAATTTAATTAATTTCTATCATTAAGCAAGCTATACTCCTTTTTTTTTTTAAACTATATCATTTGCACAGTGTCATTTCTGCTTTCTTCTTCTAGCTCTTGGCACTGTTGAGACATTTCTGGAAGCGTTTTAGCCGAATCAGATTCGAGCAAGATTTCAACATAGTCAATGGCACTGGCTGATGAACTGTGCGATTTGCTGTTTACTATCCTCCTCTTGATCGATTCTATTTCAACTGGCATAAGTCATCCTTTTCTAAGTATTGTTCTTACCTGATTCATCAGTTTATTTTTCATCATTTCAAACATAACTCCTTCTTCCAAGTACTTCAATGTCACCTTTCCAATTCCTCTTGTGTGACCATCCAATTCCGCTGCAAACTTGTGCTTGATGATAACAACGATGCATACATTTAAACATATTTATACGTAAATAAAAATAAGCAAATCCATCACATACGATATACTTGACTGTTTCTGTCCTTGGTATGAATTCAAATGGTGAAACATTATTATTATTATTATTATTATTATTATTATTATTATTATTATTTACTCAGTAGAAGTTTTTACATGAGTCATCCTCAGTGATTGCTCATTAATAATAATCGATGGTGTTCCCTGGAATCTGAGTGACAACAGGTCTCCTCAGATTTATAGTATTCTCCACCTCTTTCGATAACCTTAGCAAATGATTTTGCATTATCCTAAAAGCCGTTTACTATTGATCTTTTCTTGACAACAACAATTGGTCATCACTGGTGTTTGTTCACAATAAGCTTTCCCAAGGTTACAATATTCTCTGCACTCATACAGTAGAAGTCTGATTAGCATTCTCTCTCCTCGATCTTTCCATTCTCCTTAACACATCATAACTATTTTGTGTGGCATCAGCAAAGGTTGGTGCCCTTTTTCGGGGTGCGGTGAGGTAAGGTACCACAGTTTATAAGATTTTTTTGCGGTTTCAGTTCCCTCGGGCTCACGTGGTGTTTTGTCCATGTTTTTATTTTATTTCTGTTGCAATTTTCATGTGATAAGTGTTTATTGTCTACGTTGGTTAGTTTCCTCATTCAATGATTTTCCTGAAGATTGCAGCTGTTTTCATCATATAGTGTCAGTTTTCACTTTGCTTTCAATTTCTCTTTTGTCTCAGGTTTTTCGGAATTGTTTCTAATGTTCCTACAATTATTGGCATTATATTGATTTTCTTCATGTGACATACAAATATCTGTGCCTTAATTTTCCTTTTATAATAATGAAAATGTTGGTGTCGGCCTGGAAAAAATATTGAATAAAAACTAATAAAAAGTGATTCCATCTTTTGGCATTTATAATCACACACACACACACACACACACACACACACACACACACACATATTATTATTATTATTATTATTATTATTATTATTATTATTATTATTATATACTTATTATCTATATTGTTAAAATATAAATATCTATAGATCTGTTGCATCGATGTACAACTCATCACCATGGCCAACAAATCATTGGTTTCTGTAAGGTTAAGGTTAAATTTGTCTTTGCATAAACAGTAGTTTGTGGCTACACAGTCATGAGCATGTTTCGGTCTACTAGTATTTACTAACTAGAGACTTCATCAGGCAACAACCCTTATTTTCGAAAACGGAATTCTGAATGAATGATTCATTTAGAATTCTGTTTTCGAAAAACGGAATTCTAAATGAATGATTCTAATAATACTATTAGACTGAAACAGATTCATTTAGAATTCCGTTTTCGAAAATAAGGGTTGTTGCCTGAAAAGGTCTCTAGTTAGTAAATACTAGTAGACCGAAACATGCTCATGACTGTGTAGCAACAAACTACTGCTTGTGTAAAGACAAATTTAAAATGCAGTTGCTCTACTGCTGTATTGAGCATTCTTGTATAAACCTCATTATATTTCACTGGTTACCCTACCTTTGAAAAATAGCAACCTCAAATATATATATATATATATATATATATATATATATATATATATATATATATATATAAAAATAAAAAATCGCTTGACTGTTTTTTTTTATCTGCAAAAACTGATAAGTGAAATGGGATTATTTTCAATTACGGTGGCCCATATTTACTAACTTTTGTTTACAGCACACAAGAGAAAGAGACATTAATTCTGGCACTTAAAGCCACCGGAGATTTCAACTAGAAGAAAAGCAGACATTTGTCTCCATTTATTTCAACTGTGAAAAACATCTGATGGTGCATTTTTTTTTAATCCTTGCTTAAAAAAGCATTTCATTTAAAAAGGACATGGAATATAAAATATAAATATGGATAAATTCTTAACAATGAAGAATGGAAGTACTCATTGAATAGTATTTTTATAGGTAAGTGATTTTTGGAATGTATATATGTATATATTTTATCGAAGTAAGTTAAAATTCATTGATTTTTTTTAAATCTTTTTAAAAGAAAACCAATTTAAAAAAACAAATATTGCATAATTTGCTATTAAACCTGTTATTTTTTTTTAATTTGGTCTTTGCTCCTTTAATTAAAAAAAAAATTAGGGTTTGAATTACATTTTTCACGTAGTTATAAGCTTCAAAAGATAGGAGGTCGAATTATTCAATTTTTTACCACGCATTTTTAATGGCGTTTTCTGACACTGCTACCCATCTGGTACTAGCCAGGCTCAACATTGCTTAACTTCGGTGATCTGACGAGAACCGGTGTGCCAACATGATTATGCCATGTGTGTGTGTGTGTGTGTGTGTGTGTGTGTGTGTGTGTGTGTGTGTGTGTGTGTGTGTGTGTGTGTGTGACAAATGCAGGTTTTATAAATAACAAATAATCTTATGGAAAACAATGATTAGTGAGTCATGGTTTTAGAGGGTGAAAGGATTCTGTTTTACTGGTAAGGGATTATCCATTTCATAAGATCAAGAGAATTATTCAAATTATAAGAGTATTTTAACAATACTTAATTCGTCCTCTTCAATGAAACAATTGAAGCTTTAAGTTGAGATTTGTTTGCAAAACAATAAGATGAAGTTGAAAAAGAATACACATCTGCATAATGCAGGTGGAGATGATTTAATGGCGATCAAGTGAATCACCTGGCATGGATTTAATTGAATACTAGCAGGAAGACCAGACGTTGCCCGGGATTGAATGAGGATCAACGGATGTTTCACACTTTTGATATTTCTACTGTCATCGAAATCGGTAAAATCGACCATTTTTCTATCAAATCAATTGATTGCCTGATCTAGTCGGGATCCACGGGAACAAAGAGGAAGCTTCACATGCCTCCCCGAGTGACAGTTTACATTGCAATGTATTGTTGATTTTTATAAAATAATTTTTATATAACTGAATTGCAATATATTAAAGTTTAAAATGCAAAAATCAAGTATCATGGTTCAATTGTGTTCTAAACAGAAACATTCATTTTGAACGCTCCCCTATCAACCTACTGTTGATTTTATATGCCGGCCCTTTTTGCTTGTGCAGTAATAAGACATCTCTAATCCAGTTGTGATGTTAGGTTGTATAAGGGGGTTAACTTTGGTAAAAATCGGACTGTCCCTTCTTTAATCGGATTTTTTTTTATTATAGATATTTATCGGGGGGGGATAAAAAACGATTTAAGAACACTTCCAGACCCATAAATACATTTGTGTGAAAAAAGAAATCAGCCCATCCGTTTCGGAGTTCACACACATTTACACACACACAAACAACGTGCTTTTTATATATAAGTAGAGATTATCAGGCACCTTAATGTTGTCTGGGGAAGAATGGAGGTACCTGAGTGACTTTGCTCCCAGCTCTGAACATTTTTCCAATATTAATCAAATAATGTAACCAGGTCTTGTGGGTATTTTTCGCCTCAGTGTTACTTACACATTTTTATCTTATTATTCACTGACAATTGTATATATATATATATATATATATATATATATATATATATATATATATATATATATATATATAGTGAATAAATGACAAAGCACTATATTCAAAAATTCATGATGATGACCATCTTATTATTTATTCCTTTAATTCAGTTGACATTTACAATTCTTCACAGTATCTGTTTCGTAGCACAAAATCAATCACTTAATTATTATATCCATCAGTGAATCTATTATGCCCTTAACTCATCCATATATATATATATATATATATATATATATATATATATATATATATATATATATATTATTATATAAAGGTCACTTTGTGTGTGTGTGTGTGTTTGTGTGTGTGTGTGTGTGTGTGTGTGTGTGTGTGTGTGTGTGTGTGTGTGAGAAAGAGAGGGAGTGTGTGAGAGAGAGTTCGAGTTCCTAATAGGTTCCGAAACGGCTGAGCCTATCTTTTGCAAATTTCACACAAAGGTAATTTATATGCCTGGCAGTGTTCTTAGATATGTTTGTACAATAATGCATGCAATAAGTATCGAAAATCATAAAAATCCAATTCTAAAAATAGTTTTTCTATCTTATAGATAAAAAAAGAATTTTCACACGGAAATATTTTATATTACACCGGCTAAGGGAAATAATAAAATCTCAACAAATCATTTCTACTAATAAAAATAGATTTATTGCCATTAGGAGATATAGTTCAAATGATTCCCTATTCAAGCCTGGGTGTACCTCATCATTTTATTTTAATTTTTTCTTATTAATGAGTTCAATTTACCATAAAAGAAGAGGTACCATTTAAGATCACGGCAAATCATTTCTTCTTTTGCATATTTTAAAACTAAACATTAACCAGAAGTGACTTTTCCAGGGCATTCATCGTGAAGCACAAATATCAACTGATGTGGTATTGTAAACAAACACAGATGGAATTTGATGCCCAACATTATTATTATTAATTTTTTTTGTGAATTAGTCCACCGGGAAAATTATTCCTCATAATATATAATAATCAATAATGGATTGATTCTTTAATAATACATACGCAATCTGCATGAATTAAAATATCATGTTTAAGTGTCTTGTACGGCCAGTCAATGTTGGGCATCTAGCTAGTATATATATATTAGTGGCCTGGCGAGGCTGCAGAGGACACAACCAAACAATAAAAAAAACCTTACCAAAATTAATCCCAAAGCAGCAAAACTAAAGCTGGCCTGCCAGGACACTATATATACAAATGTAGGCAAATTTGGGCATATTATACTTGTTTGAAAATATAGGTTTATTTTTACCAATTTCTTTTAGCACGTATATATATATATATATATATATATATATATATATACATAAGTTCCAGGGTTCGAGTCCTAATAACAGTCAAGCTACGCTGAAGAGGGGTAGGGCCCCGAAACATGCATGTACATAGTTTACTGTTTTTAAAATAAATAAATAAATAAAAATATTATTTGTTTACGTCCAAAATAAAAAATGGGCAATTCCTAAAAAAAACATCCGATCTTCAAGGTGAAGACGCTCACCTCAATATCGTTTAAAAAATCAACAACAAAAAAGCAACATATATATATATATATATATATATATATATATATATATATATATATATATATATTTCTACTAGAGTATACCCTATTTCAAACTTAAGCATGATAGAATAAAATGAAATCCATAAAGTTGCTCAGAGAGAAGTTCAGCATTTTTAATTTAATTATCGTTAAATTGATTAATGATTTCAAAGAGTTTTGTGAAAAGCAGGAGATTGATTGGCGATCATTTTTCAGGATATTTTTCACTTTTTGTTTTTCTCTTGCCAGAGTTCTTGAAAATTGTTGCATTTGTTAGAGAGTTTGTTGGGTATTGTTTCTGTCAGACGTTGAAAATTAAGAAAGAGGGAGTCCAAAAGTTATGTGTAAATCGCTAGGCAAGCAATTCAGCCTTGTCCATTGCAGTGGAAGTGACTTTGTGGTGATTGGATAACGTGGCTCCATTTGATTGGTTAGTTCCTATCACCAGTGTCTACAAGTAGAACCTTTAAATTTTCTTCAATCCTCACTAAATAAAAAATATTACACACTAGTCATCTCAGTATACTTACTTTTAGTTGTGACTATTATAGCGTTTGCTTCATGCTTCAAATGTTTGCATGTTTTCCGTTGGCTGATGGCGATTTTGTTGTATGTCAATAACGCAGTTAACATGGTACAAGATTGAATCAACTTACTTGTGTTCAAGTTAGGTGCAGAGAAGTCAAAAGGTTGAGACTGGCAGATTTGAAACTCATTGACTTCCATTAACTACATGTTGCACCTGCATGCAGCAGGGGTCTTGAGGCAGGTCAGTGCATTTTGATTGCAGACTGGTTAATGGGAGGTTGCCACCTCACACATACACCTTAAAATAAATAGACAACGCACATGCATTTCTGGTCAATTATTCACAGTTACTCAGATATAGAAGACAGTCAGACTTCTTTAGTCAGAACAAGAGAATTTGATTCAAGATAAGAAAACGAAAAAAAAATAAGACCTGAAATGATTCTGTGATGCAGAGGTCAATGATGGAATCCAGAATAAAGATTTTATCTAAACAATAAAATCAAGTATTGTTTTGGGGGAGCAGACGTGAATCGTCGTGAGGGGGCACCAACCAAGAATAAGAAAAAGGTATATGTCTTAAGATCTCCATATATGTGACACGCACACACACACACACACACACACACACACATATACATGACTGTGTACACACATGTGCACACACAAAGGCAAACGATCACAGCCATGTTATAATTACATATACATATGCGAGAATATACACAGTCATCCGCAGAACAGTTTCTCAGTCTGAATTCATATCATGATATCCATTTCTTGCATGCACACCCTCAAAATCACGAGGACTCCTTCCAACAATCTTTTGCGATAGTCATTACTCCCATCTCAACCTTACTGCAATAACTGCCAATCATAAACCCACCTTTCACATCTTCACTCAAGCCACATTTTCGTGCATAAATGAAGAGTCTTCAATCTAATAGGTCCCACTTTGTCAATAAATCTCCAACCCCTGCCCTATCGCCACAATGTTACATCTCTGAGGCTGTTTTCAAGTACAGGATGAAACGATTGAATTGTCATTCTAGAAAAGAAGTCATGATTCCATTTCCGTTTAATGAAGACCAGTTTTCTTTTTTTGTTGCAGATAATCTACAAGTTGGCCAGTTGTGTACAAATCCCACGAGCGATAGGAGCCTTCTATCATGTCTGAAAGTGACAACATGGTTCAATGAGCGAGATCAGAGATGCGCCATTGTACAACTCATGCTCTCTACCTAACAAAGTTATGACAACAGGACCATTGCCAGCACCCTCAAAATGCAAATCCGGATGGTTCAACACTTGAGGGCATGCTCAGGATGATGAAAATAAAGTTTTCAGCCACGGTTAGTCTTTGATGTTGTTTCAAGTGAGGGCCACATCATGCCACCTCACATCTTCGAAGTGGGCTTGAAAGTCAACACCAAATTATACCTAGATGTGCTGAAGAGTGTGGTGATCCCCTGGTGCAATCAGGTGGCCACTGGTAGACCCTGGGTGTGGCAGCAGGACTCAACGCCAGCCCACATAGTCCAAAGAAACCCAGGTGTGCTACAACTTTCTACACTTCTCCCACTACCCCCTCCTCTCCTGACCTGAACTTGCTGGATTACTTCATTTGGTCATACATCGAGAACATCACCAACATGACCTCCCACAACACCAAAGCCAGTCTGATCGCCACTATCCGCTGAGTTTTTGCCAAACTCCTGCCAGCACTCATGGAAATGGCATGCTCCCAGTTCCGAACTTGTATCAAGGCGGTGATTGAGGCTGAAGGCGGTTACATTGAAAAGATGTCAACTCTACTACATAAGTAAGTTATTTAAGTTGATTTTTTCGATAAAAATTTTAAAATAAAGCTGTAGTGTTGTTTTCTTTATGGCAACAATTTAATCGTTCTACTCTGTATTTTAATGGAATATGCTCTGATGAACTGGTTGTACTTGTGCCCCACGACGTACATATCGTCAATAAACCAGCTTAGCAACAAAATCATACCTCTTCATTGTTGAGGTCCTTAAATGCCAAAAAGCTTTCTACTCTAATAGTTTCTTCCCTCGAACAGATAAACTTTGGAATTCCCTTCCTGCTACCTGCTTCCCTGACTGTACTGATATGATATATGCAGAAGTTTAAATGTAGCATAAACCAACATTTTGTTAATCTTTCCTAGGCATAGTCTCTTACGTCCCAGTGGCGATATGCCTTGTTAGGGATGAAAGTGAGTAAAAGTGAAAATTTTCCCATCAACTTCATCTGCTCACACGATCGACTTCGTATTGTTTGGATTCCTTGGACTATTGTTCTTATCTTGAATACTATTTTCACAACATTTTGGTTGATGTAACCTCCGATCTTCATCAGGTGTATCTTGCTGAACTCAGGAATCTTTCTCTCGAACTCCACAAGGACTTGTGTCATAGTGGATAAAGTACTTGGTAAAATTCAGTTGTAAATCCTCAGTGCGGGTGACACTGAAAATACAATTTCGAATTACTTAGGACTGATAGAACGAAAGAATGCTACCTTCCGCGGATTAAATAAAATGTTCCGTTCGAAATTCCATGCAGATTCTTGGATTTTACAGAAAGATTCCTGAGTTTGGTAACATCCAAATAATATGAATAATCAATCCTCATCTCAAAAAGTCAGAAGAGTTCAATCACTTTATGTATCGATTCTTCTATATGAATAAAGCAGTAGATGTATGCATGTATGTCAGGTCATATCATATGCTGCTGGTACCATGTAACCCAGTACTACCTGCCTCATGGTCGGGTCACTGGCGACTAAACTGGTTCCCCCACCAGACTTGTTTGGTGAGGAGGGTAGCTAGTCGCCCTGAAGGATTAAAAACAAGACCTTCAAAAGGGCGAATAAACCGTTTTTCGGGGTCAACGGCCAACTAGCACCATGTTTGTTTGTGTGTGTGTATGTGTGTATTGGGGTGGAGAGGGCTCCCATAAGCCGTGGTGAAGGCAACCTCTCTAGGAGAAGCAAATCTCTGATTTAAAAATCCATAAAGCGGGAGACCAGTACCCGCATTAATCTGGTCTGCAGTTTAACTTGTTGCTGTCTACCTTGCTCTTGCTTGTTGCTGGATCTCAACATTTTGAACCGAGAGAGAGACTTAGCTATCGTACAAAGCTAAGACTCTGTAACATCATCCGTGTATAGATACTCCCTCAGGCATTTGTCTATAAAAATGGTCCTGTGGCGATGGAAAAGTTGTGACGTGTGGAAGCTTGAAATGCTGGAATCATGTAATAATTGATCTTAATGACCATCTTCAGTGTCATGCCTGCTTGAGCGTATGAATTCACAGGTAGAACTAAAAGAAAAAAGTCATTTTTGGTCTCATAGGGAATGGCACTCGTTTGACAAGACGTTGCAATCATCATGTATGTATGTATGTATGTTTATAGATGTGTCTGTGTGAAAATATTTAACCGATAAACTCTTAAACTATTGGTCACATAACACTGAAATTAACAGGAAATAGTAATCATACACCAATGATGGTTTATAACGAGTAAAATCTTTGTTTGGATGGATGAATAACGCGTACAGAAATATGTCAGCAAGTTGAAATGAAAAATGTTCATTTCAACTTGCCGACATATTTCGATTATTTGTGATATAAAAAAAGCAAAAAACAAAAAAACCTATAGTTCAAGTTCATAAAGATAGCGACTATGCTTTTTAAGCAGTTTTCATTTCATCGTTTCACATCTATGATGTAACTTGCTGTGACTTGTTTTTATTATTTCGGTACTTATGCAGAGAAGGTACCGTGCTGAAATAGTAACTTTATTATTTAGAAACCTATTCTTAACATGGGAAGGAGGTGCATTTTGTAACTAATCTGTATGTTTACCTTACAATTTAATAAACACAAGATACCGTAAAACTTGAATTTAACTTAAAAATCTATTTAAATAAAACAATTGATGTGTGTATGTGTAAATATTTAACCGATAAACTCTTAAACTACTGGTCACATGACATTGAAATTAACAGAAAATAGTAATCATACACCAAGTATGGTTTATAACGAGTAAAATCTTTGTTTGGATGGATTAATAATTCGTACAGAAATATGTCAGCAAGTTGAAATACAAAATGTTCATTTCAACGTGCTGACATGTTTTTATTACTTTTCCACACGCGCAAATCAATCATAGCTTGAAGTGGTTTTATTTTAAATCTTTCCTATCCATCTGTTAATAGCTGAAATGGTAGGGAATACAGCTGGAGTTTTGATTTCGATTCTGGTTGATGGCATCCAAGTCAATTTTTTTACCTTTGAAATCAGTACTATATATTAGGTACAATATAATATTCAATAGAGAATTGCAATAATAAGTAAGAAATCTGCAAGAATTAAAATATATTTAAACATGCTGATTAATTAGACTATTATTCTCATCATAGGTATTATTAGTACAGCGTTTTGGTCGCTGCAACCTGCGACCTTCTTCAGGTGTTGAAAACATACTTCTGTTTCTTTACTAAGGAAAAGAGGGCTGGTTCTACATTACAAGAATTCGAACCATGTGTTTGAGGGTGGGTCCGTAGATCATAAAGAAGGTTCAATCTTCAGGGGTCACTAAGATAGTTTTTAAAGGCTTTCCTATGACTCGATTTTCCGGGATATCTGTATTAATTCTTCTTGTAATGAAGAGCCAACTCTCTTTTCCTTAGTTGCAGCGACCGAAACGTTGTGCTAATAACACCCAAGATGAGAATAATATTCCGATTAATCAACATAAACACAAGCATTCACATCTCATCTCATAAATTCAGAATTGCATATTTAAACACATTTTACGACCTGGCAAGACAAGGTGCCCTTGCTAGACTATGATAACAATGTAGATATTCTTTCCCTTTCATTTCCAATACAATACATATCTTGTATATCATAATTATTCTAAAAGATTTTCTCCATCGATTGTCTTGGACACCACATCCTCTTTGAAGAACCCCAACAATCTCAGCAGACATTCCACGCAAGCTTCCAACATTTAAACTGCATAATCTGAAATGCAACCAATTT
The DNA here is from genome assembly GCF_053919585.1 of Euprymna scolopes. Lineage (NCBI taxonomy): Eukaryota > Metazoa > Mollusca > Cephalopoda > Sepiida > Sepiolidae > Euprymna > Euprymna scolopes. The sequence continues at coordinate 103,039,184 of NC_136507.1, forward strand.
TATTTGAAAATTAGCATGCCGCCCAGCATTGCCCGGTCATAAAATACATGTAAATATCATATATTAATTAATCCAGATTTCTTATTTTATTACTAGTTCGACGACGGCGTTGTCCGGTCATACAATACGCTTACACATAATTTAATTTATGCATATAGCATACGTATTATTATGGAATCCATCCTCTATTGATTATTATATATGACAAGGAATAATTTGCCTGATTGACTCATTCGCAAAAAAAAAATTAAAAAATAAAAATATAATAATAATAATAATGTCGTTCATCAAATTCTGTCTGTGTTTGTTTACAATATCACATCAGCTGATATTTGGGCTTGACGATGAATGCCCTGGAAAAGTCATTTCTGATTAATGTTTAGTTTTCATATATGCATATGAAGAAATGATTTAAGGAATTTAATTTGCAAGGCTGTGTTGCAAGATGCAAGCCAATGATTTCTGTAAAGAACAGAAAGTGCCGTCTGGACTTCATTAGAGGCAATGAACATCATGACTGTTTATATTGGTTGAAAGTGATTTTTAGCAACAAAAGCAAGTTCAATTCACTAGGCAGTGATGGCAGGCAGTACGTCCGTCAAAGGAAGAATGAAGAATTTAATCCTAGGTGTGCAGTTTCACCGCTGCAAGGTGGTGGAGGTTCAGTTTTGATGCAGGGAGTTATTAGTGCCAATAGTCGAGGGCCTATAGTTTGCTTACAAGGTCAAATTAATTCAACCAAGTACATTAATATGTTGACTGAGCATTTTCTGGCCGGGATTTGGATGATAATCCCATCTTCATGTAGGATAATGCTCCCAATGTCAAGAGGTTCCTTGAAGAGCATGATATTCTGTGTTTGGATTGGCCTGCACAATCTCCAGACCTCAATACTATCGAAAAAGTAGTGCATTACATCAAGTAACAGCTACGCAGCGATAAAACTTTAGACCTGGAAGAACTTTGGGCAAAAATTAAAGAGAAGTGGGATACCCTTTCACTGGAATATTGCCGCAGACTAATTCAGGGAATACCCAAAAAATTGCAGGCTGTCAAATTGCAGACAGGATATGCTACTAATATCAACTAGTTCATTGTGTTCCTGTTATATTTGTGTTGCATTAATGTTCTAAAGTTACATTTAAATAACAATTTTCCATTTTGTATTTTAGCCTCGTTCTTGCAAGTATTATCCATCAACTCGACGGGGCCGAGTTTACGGAATTTAGAAACATCATTGAGAATAACAGCCATTTTCTCAACATAGTCCGATTTGTCCAAAATCACCACTCCTGCACCTTTGTCTAGTTTGCACATATAAATATCAGTATTAGATTTAACCCTTTCATGGTTTTAAATTGCATTATGTTGTATATCAAATCAAATGCCAGTGCGATGCTGGTTATGTTGGGCGAACATCCTTGCACCTTTTGACTCGTGTAAACCAGCATGTTCCATCAAAGATCAGACAAGGGAGGATGGGGTCTGGCGGTCTCCCTCCTTCTGCAGTCTTGGACTCTGCTATTGGCCAGCATTTGGTTGACAACCCATGCTGTGCCGATAGATATAAAATAGATTGGTTCGAGGTGCTACATAGAGCGGACTCCAAAAACCATTTAAAGATTTTGGAGTCTGTCTCTATTGCGGTGCGTCAACCTTCTTTGTGCCGGCAAAAAGAAACATCAAACGCATTGTTTCTCTTTGGGGAACTTTGAATCTTTTCTCCCGCTTTTTTTTTTTTTTCCTCCCTCATTGTGCCAATATTTTAATCATTTTTAAACGTTAATAAATTTATTTTAGTATCCCCGTACTTTTGGCACATTTAATAAGTTCCCCATTAGAACTCTTTATTTTTCGACACAATATTATTTTGTTTGCTATCGATTTTCTCCTGACGAGATGATAGCCGAAAGAGCTCTCGAGAAACTTCCGCCTATTATTTTTAAAACTATATATAAATTCTGTACCTCCAAACATTTATATATATATATATATATATATATATATATATATATATATAAGATTATTCACAGATTAGAGATCAAGTGAATTATTCTGTCAGATATTACATTGAGGTCCTGATTTTTGCTACGAATAAATCCAATATAACAGATTTAGAAATAAAACTGATTCTCCTGGCAAGACGCTCTCTGATTAACTTTGATGGAAAGTAATGGGGTCGGCTGACTCTGCACAAGTTACCAACTTAGTTGGCCTTTAATTATTAAAGGAACTCAGCATAGAATTCAAAAACTTACAGGGAGGCCATATAGAGATGATGCTCTCTTCATCACAAAGGATAGACCCAATACCACCATAAAGAAATTACATGAATTCTCTAGAAACTATGGCCTCTCAATTGAAGTTGATCCCAATAACAAAACATCCAACTTCCTAGATATATCCTTAAATTTAACGTCAGAAACCTACTCCCTTACCATAAGCCTAACGAATAATTCCAGATCTATTATCAACTCCATCCGTCTCAAATAGGATATCAAGGGGACAAAAAAACATTTGGCCAAATAGCAACTCAGGATACACAGATAAGATAGAATACAAGGGAAATAAACTAGAAAACAAAAAGAACAAATCCGTAATCACACATAATATGACCCAAAAGAAAAATAATAATGCTGTCCGTGATTTTTCGAACAAACATAACCCCAACTCAAATTACACCAATACTAGGACTAAATCCAATAACAATTAAAACAAAAAATAATAGCAATAAATTAAGGCGAAAAAAATCCATATGGTTTAACCCACCATATAGCTCCAATGTTAAAACCAACATACCAAGGGATTTTTTTTAAATAATTGAACAATCCTTTAAACACCCGCATAGATACAACAAAAATATATTAAACAAAAATAGATACAACAAAAATATATTAAACAAAAACTCAATAAAAATTTCTTACTCTACCGAACCTAGCACAACCGATAATAACCTCAAATAACTCTAAGATAAGAAAAGCCCAGGCTCCTCCCCCGTAGATACCACCCGCACAAAACTGTAATTGCCAAAACAAACAAATGTGCCCTTTAAGAAATGATTGCATACACAAAGATGTCATATACTCATGCACAGTTACCAAACTCCCAATAACAACAGCAAATGTAATTGATAGAATCCCCAACAACCGCACTCAAAATACATTAACCACAGAATCAACAACACTAGAGGACTCCAATAACCTCCACGGCAATACTCCCATAAATGGGGCACAAAGTAACACCCAAGTTACACATGAATCCCTTCTTGAAAACGGCACAGACCCGATTATCCCTTCCCCCTCTATAAACATATCCCATACCCAAAATAGAAACTTAAACTATATAACTAGCATAAACGCAAATGTTAAATCCCACACATATATCAGCACAATGGCAAATCTAATAAAACTGAGAATATCAAACCATGTAAGCTCCTTTAATAATGAGAATACAAATAGCAATAAAGGCACCTTCCTAACAACTCTGATTAAAAACCTCTCACACAGAAAAATCTTTGTACTTGCTAAAATAGAATATATTGAAAAAATCCAACTCCTACACCCCAAGATCACAATTCTGTAACCTTTGCATTTCAGAAGTGGTTGCAATAATAACATACACTAAAGCCACAATAAACGCCAAAAATGAGCTTATTTCTTTATGCAAGCACAGGAAAAAATTCAAGTATAGCTAATTCAAAATTACTTAAGTCTCACTACTTAAAGTAACAATAACAATATGCATGTGTATATATATATATATATATATATATATATATATATATATATATATATATACATTACAGGGGTACATGCATATGCCTTACGTTAGCACGCTCTAAATAAGTGAATCTCAGCAAACCATTTGTACATGCAGATATATTGAGACAACATTCCCAATCTGGAGGAACTACTATTAGAAACACCCAAATAATTACAAATGTATGTATGTGTCTATGTGGGAACATGCACGTGGTTATACGTATAGATTGTGTGTATCTGTGTGTAGATGTGTATATATATATATATATATATATATATATATATATATATATATATATATATATATATATGCTAGCAAAAGTACCTGTCGTTGACTGGGTTCAAAAACAGCCTACAGAAAATGGACTCTGATTTATGAAAGTATGATAGGTTATGAAAACAAAGGATTGTAAAGAGATAGCTTCGAATTTGGGGGTATCAAAACCAAAGCAAAATATGATGAAAGTAAAAATAAAATAGATAAACCCCATAATTTATTATACCATACCTGTTCACACTGAAACACTTATCACAATATTCTGTGGATCTACATTAAAAAACCTTGTTAAACTTTGTGACATATTTCCATTCTATGGAGGTCAGGCACGAACGAACACCCCATAATTTTATTATACCATATTTCTTCAAACTGAAACATAATTATCAAAGTATACTTATGCAGATAGATATGAAAAGTCTTTATTAAAGTTTGTACCTATTTCCATTCTATGGAGGCCAGGCGCAAACACAGACCCCACAATTTTATTATACCATCCTTATTTTAAGTTAAAACATACTTATCAAAGTATTCTTATGTACATCTATATCAAAAACACTTGTAAACGTTTTTTTTAATTTTTTATTTCCATACTTTGTGGACCAGGTGCGAACGCAGACCCCACAATTTTAATGAACCACCGCTCTGCCAGATCAAACATACCCATTCCTGTCTTGATACATCTTCTATCATTTTATATAATCAGTTTTTTAAAATAGTCAACCATATAGGAGCCTATTCGAGACCAGACACACACACACACACACATTCAACTTTATATTATAAGATGTGTGTGTGTGTGTGTGTGTGTGTGTGTGTGTGTGCGTGCGTGTGGATATCTATGCATGGATGCATGCTCGTACATGTGGTTGTATATATATGCATATGTGTGTGTGTGAATGTATCTGTGTATGTATATGCGTGTATAGGTGTATGTGTGTATATATATATATATATGTGTGTGTGTGTGTATGTATACATCGATGGATAGATATACAGATAGTTATATAGATAGTTAGATCTAACCGCTTCTAGACCAACTTGTACTCAACCCTGCATGTGCATCAAATTTCCCCCACTCTAAGAATAGCAAATTAAACTCGGGTATATAATAACCTATAGCCCGGCATCCACTCAAATCCAACTAATAGCAGAACCCATTTATCTATAAATCGTCTCCAAACAATAATATATACGCTTTAATTAAATTTAATTAAACCAGATTACACTATGCTAACAAGCATGGCGATCAGACTTTATCTCAGCATATCGGATTACTTTAGCAGATTCTCATGATAATAAAAGCTCAATAACCCCCTCCCATCAATATCAAAATTAAACTCTAATCAACGAGCAATTCGCCCAAAATTAAATTAAATCAAATTAAATCAAATTAAATTAAATTAAATCAAATTAAATTAAATCAAATCAAATTAAATTAAATCAAATCAAATCAAATTAAATGAAATTAAATTAAATTAAATTAACGTTCTTCATTTCGTTTGTGTGCACTTATCCATTTCATAATCATACCCACCTTTTAACTCACTTATATAATAAATACCCAATTCAAAATTCTAGATTCTTAAGCATCTCTATTTCCCCTCACATATTTACCCACCTCCCACAGCGCCCAAAAATAAGGTATCAACACCACCACCACCCCTTCCGCCCCCACTCCCATAAAGAAGATCACAGAATGTATACTTCCCATTTGAACCCAACAAATAAAAGATAACTAATAAAATCTGAGCGAAACCTTACACCTAAACCCCCTCCCCAAAGGAACTCTAATATACATATGCCAGCTGGATGCCAGCTCACACAGACCTAGCCTTCTCCCTTCCCTCCTCGTCCTCTTTACTCTATCTTCTTATTCCTCCTCTTCCTTTTCTCCTTAAACTAGCTTTCTTTCCATGTTCTCATCAAGTAAAACGATCCTCTAAAAATAAAAAAAAAATCAGCTCATATTAGAAGCCCATACTTGTTCATATCGGACTGGAAAAAGAATTTTTCCGAATATTTACCAATCCAATCTAAATTTTGGGATTCTCGCACTCAAAATATGCATATCGCTCCACATATAACTGTTTGGAAATTTACAAACCCATGTATGTATTTCATTATCGACGGAAATATATGCAATTGAATGGAACATTGATTCAATATTTGATGCACTATCTCCCCCCCCCCGCAAGGATTCTGGATTGCTTCTACCAACACATCTTTATATTTGCCACAGTGGAGGAACTACCGGACACTCCTACATCCTCTTACCGGCTGCAGATGTGGAGAGAGGTAGACCCTCAGTCTACAAATATAGCACTGCCAGAGCCCAGTGAAACCTTACCACCTGGCACACACCTGTCCCGTTCGGAGTGGGTCACTCTGAATAGGGCAAGGGCAAAAGTTGCAAAAACTGGCAACAACCTCCTCATGTGGGGTTATTCTACAACTGCTGAATGCCCCTGTGGTGCCCAAGTTCAGACCATCGAGTACATTTTAACATCTTGCCCACTGGGGCCCAACTGCACGGACGAAGACCTCAGTGTTGGTAATGAAACCGCACGCTGCTGGTTGAAGAGATGGAGCGACAAGATATGATGATCTTTATATAGCCAACAAGGACGACCATTTCGTATGGCCTTCGAAATAACAATATGGGACAACCAAACATTCTTGATATATCGGATTACTGATTTTTCCCCTGGATCACTATTCCTCCGAACTGGCAGTAATATTCCGAAAAATATTGAAATTATTCTGATAATGGACTGCCCAGGCTGTATGAAATCCTTTTTTCTATGACTTATTCACCATTCAAATAACATTTTCAATATATGTGCTGAAAAGCAAAAATACTTGGTTATTCAGAACTGAACATTTGCTAATTGCATTGCATTTCCTCTGATGATATGAGCAATTATTGAAAATCCATGGATTAAGGAAATAAATATAATTTTTCTCTATAAATTCTTTGTTTCAAACAATAAATTTCTTAACTTAAAAATATGTGTATATATTTTAATCTACAGAATTTAACTTTAATCATTAAACTTTATATATATATATATATATATATATATATATATATATATTTTTTTTTAATTCAATTTTCACCCCAAACAAGGCACAGTGCCACTTTGAAGCAGGGGGCTACTATCAGGGATTTAATTAGCGGGGTCATTATGAAGGGAGATGAGTAGAAAGATGTTTGTTAACATTACACTTGAACTTCTGCATATCATTGCAGTTGGGAAAGCAGAATCCCGGAAGGGAGTTCCAAAGACCCGCAGTTCTGGGGAAGAAACTATTGGAGTAAAAGGCTTTCTTGCACCTAGGGATCTCTACTGTAAAGGGATGAGACTTAGTAGCTTGTCGGGTTTGTCGGGGGTAGTTACGTCGGGGAGGTACAAGTGTTTGCAGTTCGTCAGAGCATTCACCATTGAAGTATTTGTAGAACAGGCAGAGGGATGCAACATCTCGTCGATGGGACAGAGGCTGAAGCCTAGATGACAGTTCGGGACCTATCAGGTTGGCGACTCTCTTTTGAACCCTGTCCAGGAGCGAGAGACAAGAAGCAGATGCACCAGCCCAGATGTGACAACAGTACTCCATACATGGGTGAATGGTTGCCTTATAGAGGTATAGGTACTGTCAGGCGTAAGTAGTTTTCTAACACGGTAGAGGGAGCCTGTTGTAGATTTTCCAAAAATCCCGGGTTCCTAATGTTTGTGCTTCGATGTGTTTTCTGGTGGTTTCAGAGTAATCTGTCTTAGCTGTCTCTATCACTCTCTTACAATTATTTCTAGCTTCTATAAACTTCTGTTTATTTGAGCTGGACTTATGTCGGTTGAATCTGCAGAACGCATGCTGCCTTTGACAAATGGCAGCTGCACAAGCAGAAGTAAACCATTGGGGGGAGTGGGGCTTGCTATAGAATTTCCGTGCGGGAACATGTGCTTCAATAGCAGTTTTGAACAATTCAGTGGTCTCATTTGCACACTGTTCCACTGGAAGAATAAAGATATTTTGCCATGGGGCATCTCTGATGAGCTCCCTGATGGCTTCCCAAGCAGCCTTTTTGTAATACCTCGTTGTTTTGATTAGTGGGTCTTCAGTTTTAGGGCAAGAATTTAGGCTGATTTCTACCATTATCACAGCGTGATCAGCATTCCCGAGTGGGCTGTGGGCATTTGTTTTACAGTCATTGGGAACCGTTGTCAGAAAGAGATCTAGAAGTGAGGCATGTTGATCTTGCTGGTCTGGGAAACGTGTCGGAAATGTAACCAACTGAGATAGGGAATGGGATATAGAGAAGCTATGTGTTGCGCTACCAGCTACGTCTGTATGATTAGAGAATCCTAGCCAGTTACTGTGGTGGACATTGAAGTCACCAAATACATGTATTTGTGCGCTAGTATCGAGGGAGAGTGCTATATCTATGCTGTCTGAGACTTTGTTTATTAGGGTACAGTCTTGGTTTGAGGGAGAGCGGTAGAGAAAATACAAGTAGCTAATATTGTGTTGCATATTTAGTCTGAAGCACATAAAGGCCTGGTCCTCTGATTCTAGTTTTATTTCTCTAGTCAGGGGGAGAGTGTTACGAATATAGACTCCAAGTCCATGCATATGTCTGTCCGAGTCCTTACGGTAGAGTGGGAGATAACCAGGCATGTTAAAGTGGTTAGAGGGAATGGAGGAGTGAAGGTTAGTTTCACTTAATGCTAAGATATCCGAGGTGTTTACAAGGAGAAATGACTCGACATCATCTAAGTTAGTTCTAAGCCCACAGATATTAGTAAATGCAAGCCTCAAGGGAGGAGGCAGGTTGGTTTTCTTTGAGTTTGGTCCTGGTTTAAACGTAACTTTTGCTTGAGCTGTCAATTCATTTTATTTTATTTAAAAGTTTCAGTTAGGGTGAGTGAGTGAGGGGGTGCTGGACAAGTAGTTGTGCAGAATACCAGACATGCAATACAAGTAAACCATCAGCTGTCCTCACCCACAGGATTGTGGCCTCAGGAAAGCCCACCGGGAATGAGTGCAGGGTCCCTTTCCATGCGCGACATGGCACTACAAACATCCCGATATATATATGTATTTAATAATTATAATTATTATAGTAAATAATATGTGTGTGTGTGTGTGCGTGTGTGTGTGACAAAGTCATTGGTTAAAGTTAGTAGGTAATCCTAAATATGTATTATTGTTTTGTGAAGAAAATTTGAAAACCAAAATTTATTGAAAATGTTGGGGAAGACTCCTAATCATGATTTTCTATTTCGTCAAAATGATTAATTATTTAAAAGGTTTATTGAATTTACTAGCATGGATACCTGGCGTCACCCAGGTAGATATAAAATTCGGTTTAGACAGAGCTATACTAAGGATATTGAGCAACCACCTCAGAAAAGAATGGAAGAGGTAGGTGACAACCTGGACCATCCCCCCTAAAAAAATGACAAAAAACAACTTTTGTTTCACAAAAAATAGCAGCAAGTTCTCGTGCGATTGCAAAAAAAAATAAAATAAATAAATAAATAACTGCCTAGGATGGCTCGAACCTGTACCGCAAAAATGGGAAAGAAGGGAAAAGGTAAATGAAAAACGCTTTTATCAACCATGCTACGATAAACGCATATGTGACTTGCAAAATAGCGTCATGAAAAATGACGCCCCCCCCCACCTTTCAAGAAATGGTTCAGTTGACCATCACAAAATTAATTCTTTTTTCTAGTTCTCAAATATTATGCTCCTGAGGGATCATTCTTTCAACTCGGTCTGATGCAGCTGGCTAAAATTTTTAGTGGATATACGAACGCACACACAAAAACACAAACCGATGTTTGAGATTTCCAGTTTCTAAAAAAATCGATTTTAGTAATAATAAACACACAAAGCAACGTTTAAGACTTCCGGTTTTTTAAAAAAAAATCGACGGTAATAATAATTCAAAATAAACTTAATTAAATATATTACCAATATAAATCAATTTTAAATAAAAATCTTAAATAGAACACTTAAAACAATTCTCTCGCTATAAACAGTAACTAACAAACAGCTATTTAGTAAAATCGATTTTCCTTAATGTAATATGCAAATGAGGGTACGTCTTAATCGCATATTTTGCAAGAATTATACTATATTTAGAAATAAATGAAATAGGCAAGTAATGGACCTCTTGTGTATATTGATAAAATTTTGAACAAACAAACAAACAGGAATACGAATTTATATATATACTAGCGGGGCTACCCGGCGTTGCTCGAGACCGTATACACCATGAAAAAATTGAATTTGGTTTTGTAACACATTTTGCCTTTTATATATTAGATGGTTTTTGGATAAATTTAAGAAACAAAATACAAACTTTTCCACATCTCAAGAAATTTAGAATTAATAAAAAAAATTACAGACCGGACTTCTTAATCTGATGATGAAATATTGAACTTACAACAACAACAACAACAAAAAAGTAAATAAAAATGATTTTATCATTATTCCCGACACTTTAAAGTTTTCAAACTTCTTATTTATATTGAAATTTGTTTTTACTGTTCGTTAGATTTACTTATTTTATGGTAAAAAGAGATGAAGACATTTTGCGCATTTATGAAAACAAGTTGTAATTCTATTTGTAAAAATAACTGGGAAAAGAAAAACATTTCATTAATGTAAAATGAAAAAAATAAAACAAAAAACTCTGATGTTCCGTTGAATGAGAGGAGATGTCATTCATCTTCAAATATCTGCATGGGGAATACAGCGTGGACTCTCAAGATGCTTCCTTTGAAACAAGATTGTAGGACCCGTGGGAATTCCTTGTGTTTGAATAAGAAGAAACATTGAAAGGGGACAGCTGGGTCTGTTCGAGCACACTACTCCCAACATTTGGTGAACGTGTGGAACCCGCTGCCGGAAGAAGTGGCATTTGCAGAGTCACTCAATACCTCCAAAGCCAGACTAGACAAACATTGCAGGAATCACTCGCTTCGCTTTGATAACGAATCTAGAGATAATGTGTATTGAGAGACTGTAATCTCGGGTGTATAGGGCTTTTTTTTTTTTTTTTTTTTTTTTTTTTTTTTTTTTTTTACAAAGGCATCACCACATTATCAAGGCCCAGAGGCCACTCAAGGATAAGGGTTAAAGAGTGTACAGTAGAAATTGGTCAATATAGTAATCATTAGTAATGAAAATTTGGTAAATTTAATAACTTATATGGAACGGCTCATCAAGAACTTATTTACTTTAGACTTGAACACAACCATATTGTAGTCAGCCGGAAAGCAGGAAAACGGAAGACAATTCCACAGGCGTGCAGTTCTAAGAAAGAAGCTTTGTTCATGGAATCTACGTTTAGGTTTAGGCACAGATAAAGAGTGGGGGAAATTATTGATAGTGTTTACAGCTAGACGAGTGTTTCTTGTGAAAGTTTGGCGAGGGGGGACCAAAGATTGAAGCTCAGTTGAACACTTTCCATGAAAATAACGATACATCAGAGACAAACTCGCAACATCTCTTCTGTGAGATAGAGGTTGCAAGGAGGAGAAAAGGACATCTCCTACGAGGCTACGAAGTCTATTTTGAACTCTATCAAGGCAGGACAAGTCCTTTCTAGCAGCTCCTGCCCAGATGTGGCAACAGTATTCCATCCTTGGACGTACCTGGCTCTTATATAGGTAGAGAATAGCATCAGCAGTGAGATATCTACTGGATCGATAGAAAGATCCCACCATTTTTCCAGCGGCCTTGGCAACAGATTTGATATACGTGTTCCATTTAAGATCAGGAGTAATGGTCAAGCCCAGAAGCTTGTCAAAACTTGAGGCCTCCTGAAGACGAGAGCCATTCATTTCAATTGATGACAAATGTGGATTAGAATGTTGATGATGTAAAGAGAGAAGCTTGGTTTTAGATGCATTAAAAGTAACCAGCCACTCCTTTCCCCATTGTACTACGTGCTCAAGATCAGAGGAGAGAGAATTGGAGAGAACTTGGTCGTTTACTGTCTTAGATGTGGTACCATAAATGGTAGTGTCGTCAGCATAAATGTCTACAAATGATGTAAGGATATGATTTGGAAGATCATTAATGTAGATCAGGAAAAGAGTTGGGCCCAGGATGGATCCCTGAGGGACACCGGCATTAATACTGTGAGCTTCTGATTTTTGCCCCTCAACTACTACTCTTATGAACCTATCAGAAAGAAATGATTTAATAATTGAGAAGACTTTTCCAGCTATACCATAGCTAGCGATCTTATGAAGTAAACCTTTATGCCATACCCTATCAAAGGCCTTAGATATGTCAAGAGCAATTGCTCTAGAAAGATTGCCACCGTCGAGAGATTTGCTAATCCTATGCGATATAACTGTAAGGACATCTGCTGTAGATCTAGCAGAACGGAAACCATATTGAGTGTCACTAAGAAGGTTATTTTTGTTGAGATGTTTGATTACTTCTGTATTTAACACAGATTCTAGCAACTTACTCATGACGCACAGGAGACTTATTGGCCTGTACTGAGAGGGGGATGAGCGATCACCTGAATTCTTAAATACAGGGCATACTGATGAGGTTTTCCAGGGAGATGGGAAACTATTCTCCTTAAGACAACGTTTAAACAGTTTTGTAAGTATGGGCGCTAATTCAGGTTGAAGTTTTTTGAGTACTATAATTGGAATACCATCAGGGCCAGTTGCTTTACTCGAATCAAGGTTTTTGATTAGCTTGGTATATCACATAGCGTGTTTTCTGATACAGGAGGAAATATTGGGGGTTGGCGGTCTTGATCGCAAAGGGTAGAATTTGCTGCAAAGTTCTTGACAAAGAGTTTGGCTTTGTCTGATGCTGACGAGATTACCTCAGGTCCATTGATAATAGTTGGGATGGAGCACACGCTTCTGTTCAGGATTCTGTTTGCTATTTGCCAAAACTGGTGGGAACCAAGCCGCTGCTCAGCTACTTTGGACTTAACAGATTGAGCATACAACTCTCTTGCGTTCCTTATTACTTTCTTACAATGGTTGCTGGCAGTCCTGAAAACGGCTTTAGTTTCCATACATCTATTACGTTTGAAGCAGTGGAAAAAGTGATTTCTGTGCGCAATGGCAGCAGCACATTCTGGAGAGAACCATGGCTGGCTGTTAGGTTTTTTCTGAAACTTTTTAGAGGGTATGAAATGGTCAATACCTACAATTAACCATTCAGTTAGGTCTAATACTATAGAGGACACATCCTTTTTAAACATGGAATGCAGAGGTAGATCAGATATAAATGTACGGAAGCTATCCCAGTCAGCCTTAGTGTATCGATATACTGTACGATGAAGAGGTACATCTGGGGACTTATTACATTTCATTTTTATCTTAATTGATACAACAGAGTGGTCGGAAGATCCAAGAGGCGACAGAACAGAAACTGAACATAGTTCAGGGCAAGTTGTGAGAAAAAGGTCTAGTAGGCTCGCATACTGGCCATCATTATCGGGCACACGGGTAGGTTCCTGAACAATCTGAGTGAGGTCATAGGCAATGGAGAAATCATGACAGAACCTCCCCTCATCATCGGTCTTGTTTGAGTGGGTCAACCATTCAACATTGTGAACATTGAAGTCTCCACATACGTGAATGTTAGCTGAAGGATAAGTAGAAAGGACTTGGTCAATTTTCTCAGATATGCTTTGAAAGATAGTAACTCCACTGTTGTGGGGGCGATAGAGAGTAAATATAAATGCAGTAGTGTGAGCTAAAGCAACCCGGAAGCACATATAGGGTAAGTTAGGATCTTCCCTGGAGATGTCCCTCCCACATGGAAAGCTATCTTTAATATAGGCACATATTCCATGCCCATGGCGATCTTGGGGGTCAGATTTAGAAGTTAAGTTAGAGTATCCTGAAATTGCAAACTCATCTAGGGAAATAGCCTGTCCAATGCCAGTTTCACTTAAAAATAAAAGGTCTGGTTTAGTCTCCTGTAATTGGGTTTCAACCTCTGGAAGGTTAGAACGAAGACCCCTGATGTTGGAGAAGGAGACATGGTAGTAGGGGTCTACGTTGGAAGTTGGGGAACCGGGTTTAATCGTGTATTTTTTCTTGAAACTTGTCATGATGAAATTTTGGAATTTGTGGACTATATTCTTTCTCACTGTATATTGTATTGTATTGTAAAACATTTTCAAGCAAAAAGTTTTTCTTTCATTAACCTTAAAAGAAAAAGAAAATCACTAACAGCAAGAAAAAAAAACATATCTTGCGTTAAATAACTTACAAAAACAGAAATCAAAATATTCAAATAACTGAAGACCAATTAAAAAAGAAAAAAACTTTTGATCTATTTTGTTAAATAAATTCTTGACAAAAGAAAAATACACTCCCCCCCTCAACACTAATATATATATATATATATATATATATATATATACTGGCAGGAAGACCTGACGTTGCCCGGGATTGGATGAGGATCAACGAATATTTCACAATCCTATATTTTTATTGTCATCGATCCATGAAATTGTTTGGGAGGAAGCTTCACATGCCTCTATGCAGTACCTTAGTCCAAAATATATGTTATTCTACATTGCACTCTGGAGAACCTACTTTTTCTTTTATAAAATTATTTAAAATAAACTTCTTTCCATTTAACAAAAAAAAAAAAATTAAGAAATCTATGTGCGGGTTTGAACTTACAGACCACATTATGCAAAAAAAAAAAACACGTAAATTTTCCAAGTCTTATAAAATTCTTTGTAGTTACTGAAAAAAAATTAAGAAATTTATGTGCAGAGTTTGAACCTACATGTTATGCTACCGTCATGCAAAAAAAAAATAAAATAAAAACACGCTATCAACTTACCCACAGTAGAATTTTCACAGCCCATTGTTCTATCATTTTTGCTAAGTGACAACGTGGTAAAAATGGCTTTACCGATGATAGATAAATTAAAATAACGATGATAGATAATTTAAAATAACGGTTTCGATTATCAGTTATTAGTAATTATAGGGGGGGTATTCTGAGACAAAATTTACTAAGATCACTCCCAGACTTATACACTAAAGTTCTGTAAATTTTAAAGAAAATCTGTTCAGCAATTTCGGAGTCCATAAGGAACTCTCACACACACACACACACACACACACAAAGTTGCATGCATATAATTATAGAGATAAGCTTAGTTATGCCATACGTCCTCTTGCTGATAATTTTATTTAACTTTTGGTTTAGGAAATAATGTATTCCTCAGGGTTTTATTATAAAGCCGTTATGCAAGAGCAAGTTAAAGGACCATTTTAGGATTCTCGATTCGGTGTAGAGCCGATTTTAGCGAGACATTTTTAAGGAAAGCATTTTTACGTAATATTCAAATGTGAGAAAAGCGATCGAAATGCTAGATGATATACGCAAACAAAATAATGAGTTCAAAAGTTTGCAACAGAGATATTTTTTTTGTTTAGTTTAAAAATGGAAGCTTACAGCTGGTGAATTCCAAAAATGCAATCTGGACGTGAGGACACTTTAGAAGAACGATATGCAATAAAATTCTGTTTTAAACTTGGAGAAAATGCCACAGAAATGTATGGAGTGCTTTAGTCTTTTTTTTTTAACCATCTTGCATGAATCGAGTATCAGTTTTTGAGTGGCATAAGAGATTCAAGGAAAGCAGGCAGTTTTTGAGGGATGATAAGAGGTGTGGGAAGAGCAAAAAATTCAGAACACCAGAGTTGATTGATCAAATAAAAAATTTCATGAATAAGGACCGTCGTGTGTCTATAGAGACAATAAGTGCACAGTTTGATGTCAGTGTGGGAACTGTACATACAATTTTTTGCAAGGAACTGACGATGCAGATGATTTGTGCAAAGTTTGTCTCCATCCTCGTCACAGACTATTTGACCAAGATGGGTATCAAGACAGTTCCTCACCCTCCCTATAATCCATATCTTGCTCCCTGTGACTTTTGGTTATTCCCTAAGCTCAAGGAAAACCTTAGAGACTGTCGCTATGAGACAATTGAGGAGATGAAAGAGGCTGTGACAAGAGAACTTCTATGGGGCCTTCCAGAAGTCGTTGGAACTGTACAACAAATGCATTGCAGTTGGAGGAGATTACTTCAAAGAGTTTCACGTGTGTATTATCAATAAAAGTGCTCATATGAAAACGTCTGGAAACTTATATAAGGCAACTCGTAGGTAGGAAAACAGAATATTTATACATATTTTGAGAGTTCTTGTAGAACAGGAGAAATTTATCGACTGAGATATCGAGGAATTATGGATCTGAAAAATTGTAATCAAAACTTCCTTGCTCAATCACACAACAAATTATATTTGATTAAAATTTAATGTCCATCGGTTTTCATTGTAAAAAGTTCAACGAGAAATGTTAGGAGAATTAAGAGGTTTATATATTTGTTTTTGATGAGCAGATGACAGTGTAAAAGAGTTAATGTGGAGTGTGTATGCTTATGACTGTGTGTGCATGAGTTGAAAAAATGTATTATTTTGTTTCCTCAACACTTAATAGAAGGGCAAGGGAAATTAACACGAAGCAAATGTTAGCTCTAACGTGGACTTTGGCTTAAACATTTCCATTGAAGGAAAAAATCTGTTTTTTATGAACTTGAAGCAGATCCAGTTGGAAAATTTGAATAAATTCAGAGAAATGCATCTGATTGCTTAAAATTTTTTCTTTGTTTTCATTATTTAAGACGAGTGAATGCGTTGGGCTGCATATGCAGAAACGATTTTAAGCACTTCCGTTTTGAGCGCCTAAAAGTAAAAAATTTGTCATTACAGATGTTGGTCAAGATTGTTGTCAATAATCTGTTGGTTCCACTTTTTCTTTGAAACAAGTGGGCAGATCTGGCTGAAATTTTGTATAAATGTTTTCATGATAAAGTTCAGCGAACCTAATATTTTTGTATCCGTACGATGCAGAGTGAAGAATTAATATGGATATGGATTAGTCATCAAAATACCACATTTACTTAAAAAGTTTGTCGCAATATTTTTGATAAAAGGTTAGATAATTACATGCTGCAAGAAACTGAAGCAGCAAGGAGACCCACCCTACAACATTTTAAAAATGGGAAGAGTAGATATCTAAATGCTGCCCACCACAGCATTATGTGACACAAGGTCAGGAAAGTGGGGATGTCAAGCAAGCTCCCCTAAAGGAGGGGCACTCTTGCCTAGCAAAAATTGTCTGGCCATCCCTGTAGGTATTCCCGATCAGGGCGCCTCAGGCAGCAAGCAATAAACTTACCCCACTCGAAAGCCAGGTGGCAAGGCCTGGGAAAGTGGATCTCCTAGGCGATACCCAAGTAGCGTATCTCAGTCCGACAAGTACTGGAGCAGTTCCTGTCTCCACACCTGTCGGATTAATTGTCAAGAACATATTCTTGGCTCGAAACTTTCTACCCAGTCCCCAAGCAACCAAATCTATTAACTGTTGTAACTAAACGGATCTGTCGGTTTACATATAATTCCAGCGAGGGTAGAGTCATTGCCCTTGACATTTTAAAGTGTTCAACAGAGTGTGTTATCCTGGTCGTCAACATAAACTTTGAGGTTATGGTATTGGTGATAAACTTCTTGATATTGTTGGGGTTTTTTCTTTCTGATTGAAGTTTGTGAGTAACTCTTGATGGAGTATCTTCATTTTCTTTTCCTATCAAAGCTGGTGTTGCTCAGGGCTTTATCCTAGGTTCAACACCGGTTCTTCACTATAGAAATGGTCGTCCAGAGAATATTATTCAGAGAATCAACATATATTTTGATGACACCACTCTCTATTCTGGTATTGCTTCTCACCGATCTTCCTTCGGTCAGTTGAAATATGCAGTTGATCTAGAAGTTGATTTGGATATTATGGATTGTGTTAAGAAATGCCTTGTTTCGTTTAATCCTGTTAGGACTCAATTATTGTCCTTCAATCGTAGTTGTGTCCCTTTTCTTCTTGAGATTCTTATGGATGGTTCTGCTCTTCATGAGAAATCGACTATAAAACTTATTAGTTTTTTTTCGCATCAAATCTTTCTTAGAAATTCATATATTAAATCCATTGTTCATGCTGTTTTTATAAAACCAGTTCTCTCTATCGCTCTAAACACTTTTTCACACTTGAAGATATTCTCTATTTTTTTTTTTTTTTTACATGGGGTATCACCACTTATCAAGGCTCAGAAGCCACTCGGGGATAATGGTTATTGTGTGTACAATAATCAATGGGATAATATCGTAGTAATAGTTGGTATTAGAGATTTGATAAAGTGTCTTACTTAAGGGGGCGATTAATCAGGAATTTGTTTATGTTGGACTTGAAGGCATCCAAGTTGTAGTCAGGTGGGAAGCAGGCAAACGGAAGAGAATTCCACAGGTGTGCACTTCTCAGAAAGAAGCTTTGTTCATGGAATCTACGTTTTGATTTAGGCACAGATAAAGAGTGGAGGAAATTACTGACAGTGGTTTTAGTTAGACAAGTGTTTATCGTGAAAGACTGGTGAGGGGAGACCAGAGATTGGAGCTCGGACGAGCACTTGCCATGGAAATAATGATAAAACAAAGACAGGCTCGCAACGTCTCTTCTGTGCGAGAGAGGTTGCAGGGAAGAGAAAAGGACATCCCCACTAAGCCACGAAGTCTATTTTGTACTTTGTCAAGGCAGGATAGGCTGTTTTTAGAAGTTCCAGCCTAGATGTGGCAGCAGTACTCCATCTTTGGACGTACTTGGCTTTTATAAAGATAGAGAATTGCATCAGTAGTGAGATATCTTCTGGAGCGATAGAAGGATCCTACTATTTTCCCAGCGGCCCGGGCAACAGACTTGATATACATGTTCCATTTCAGATCAGGAGTAAAGGTCAAATCCAGGAGCTTGTCAAAGCATGAAGCCTCCCCAAGACGAGAGTCATCCATTTCAATTGATGCTAGATGAGGATCAGAGCGTTGATGATGTAAAGTTAGGAGCTTGGTTTTAGATGCATTAAAAGTAACCAGCCACCTCTTCCCCCACTCTACCACGCGCCCAAGATCAGAGGAGAGAGAATCAGAGAGAGCTTTTTCATTTACAGCCTTTGATGTGTTGCCATAGATGGTTGTGTCATCAGCATAGATGTCAACGAATGATTCAAGTATGTGTTTTGGGAGATCATTGATGTAGATCAGGAAGAGAGTTAGGCCTAGGATGGACCCCTGAGGGACTCCAGCATTAATACTGTGGGCCTCTGATTTCTGCCCATCAACCACTACTCTTATGAGCCTATCAAAGAAAAATGATTTAATTATTGAGAAAATATTCCCAGTTATACCGTAGCTGGAAATCTTGTGAAGTACGCCCTTATGCCATACCTTATCGAAGGCCTTTGATATTTCAAGAGCAATTGCCCTAGAAAGGAAGCCTAATCCTATGAGATATAACTGTTAGCATATCAGCTGTAGATTTAGCAGAATGGAAACTATATTGCATGTCACTAAGGAGGTTATTTCTGCTGAGGTGGCTGACTACTTCTTTATTTAATATGGATTCCAGTAACTTACTCATGACACACAAGAGACTTATTGGTCTGTACTGAGAGGGAGATGACTTATCACCTGAGTTCTTAAATACAGGGCATACTGACAAGGTTTTCTAGGGTGTTGGAAAGCACTTCTCCTTAAGGCAACGCTTAAACAGTTTTGTAAGTATGGGGGCAAGTTTTGGTCAAAGCTTTTTCAACACTATAATTGGAATGTCGTTTGAGCAAGGTTCTTGGTTAGTTTGGCGACCTCACGCACAGATATTTGTATGTTGAATAGTGTGTTGTCTGTTGTAGGAGGAAATATGGGTAGTTGATGACCTTCGTCACAGAGGGTAGAGTTAGCTGCAAAGTTCTTTGCAAATAGTTTGGCCTTATCTGATGCTGATGAGATGACCTCAGGTCCATTGATGATGGTTGGGATAGAACGCATGCTTCTGTTCAGGATCCTGTTTGCTACTTTGGATTTGACGGACTGAGCATATAGCTCTCTTGCATTTTTTATTACTCTTTTGCAGTGGTTGCTAGCAGTCCTGAAAGCAGCTTTATCTCAGTACATCTATTACATTGGTAGCTATGGAAAAAGTGATTTCTGTGCGCAATGGCAGCAGCACATTCTGGGGAGAACCATGGCTGGCTGTTAGGTTTTTGTTGGAATTTTTTGGATGGTATGAATCGGTCTATGCCTACAATTAACCATTCGGTCAGGTCTGATACTATAAAGGAAACATCCTTTTTAAACATGGAATGTAGAGGTAGATCAGATATGAATGTACGGAAGCTATCCCAGTCAGCTATAGAGTATCGATATACAGTACGGTGGAGAGGTACATCTGAAGACTTATTGTATCTCATTTTTATCTTAACTGATACAACACAGTGGTCAGAGGAACCCAGGGGAGATAGAATGGAACATGAACATAGCTCAGGGGAAGTTGAGAGAAAAAGGTCTAGAAGGCTTGCATACTGACAGGTAGTATCGAGCACATGGGTGGGTTCATGAACAATCTGAGTGAGGTCATAGGCAATGGCAAAATAATGACAGAACCTCCCCTCGTCATCTGTCTTATTTGAGTGGGTCAGCCATTCCACAT
Source organism: Euprymna scolopes (assembly GCF_053919585.1). NCBI lineage: Eukaryota > Metazoa > Mollusca > Cephalopoda > Sepiida > Sepiolidae > Euprymna > Euprymna scolopes. Next base: position 103,059,836 of record NC_136507.1, read on the forward strand.
TAGATTCCGCAGACCTATCAGACCACGTTGAATATGTGCCCTACTTGGTTTTTGATAAATTGCAGAAACGTATCTGTAATTCGATTGGCCCCTTTCTTCTTCACTGCAACCTTTCTCTCCGTTGCTAGTCTCAGTCTCCATCAATTCACTGTTTTAATATCACATTCTAATACAGCTTCTTATTCCAGTAGCTGCAAGGTTGTAGAACTCTCCTCCTGCTCACTGTTTCCTTTCTACCTACAGCCTTGGTCTTTGCAATAATCAGCTTTCGTTCTTGTTAGCTCCTTACATCAAGTGGCTTCATGCCTTGTCTTGAATGATTTCCATAAAATAAAAAATAATTTATGTGACTTAAATTAGAATTTCATTTTTTATTTGGTGTAAATAAGCTTTATTGAAAAGAAAACAAAACATCTCAGTTTTTATAATTTTGCTTGAGATCTCATTCCATGTTTTAAGCCTCCTCTTGTATGCAATATATATATATATATATATATATATATATATATATTGCATACATTACTGATCTGAACTACGCCGCCATCTTTGTTCAACATAATGTCTCAAAACTTAACATATATATATATCAGAATGTGTGAGAGAATATATAATCATTTCCACTGCCAAACAACTTTGCAGCCAGCAAAAGCCACGAAAGCTTTTGTGGCTTTTGCTGGCTGCAATGTTGTCTGGCAGTGGAAATAATTATATAATCTCTCACACATTCTGAAAAATACTTATTGCTTGTTAGGATAGGCTTGTCGTGATGACATCCCTAGCGAGTATAAATTCCTACTAGTGAGACATCGACTTGGTTTAAGGCTGATTGCGATGTTCACATCCCTTGTTCGAAACGAAGATAGGTGCATTCCACTATTAGATTTCCTTGTGGTTTGCTTGATCTATGATAGTTAAAACTTTGCTTGATCTATGATAGTTAAAACTTTCTTGTGTGCGGCATGTTTGCTCAGTTGGTAGAGTGCTTGCCTCGCATGCAAGAGGCTCGGGTTTCGAATCCTAAGTTCAGGTGTGTCCAGATGAGGGCGAAACTTGAGTTTTGGACTTCCAGTTTGTTGGCTTTCGTGGCATTTGCTGGCTGCAATGTTGTCTGGCAGTGGAAATAATTATATATATATATATATATATATATATATATATATATATATATATATATATATATATATGCATACCCAATACTCTAGAGCTTTGCAGTAGTATATAATATACACTTATCACAAATGTTTCATTCCACAAAAGGAATTCATCAAATTAACAGTTAACCTCGTGAACTTTTAGCAGAAAGAAACAAATGTTTGTGTATCTAGCTTGCTATAAGTATGTCTTTTGAAATTATTACATACCAGCAGTTCAGCCCGGCTTTGCTCGGTGATATGTCCTAAGGTGGCCTATTATATGGACAATCAAAGATAAAGTATTGCATGAAAGGAATAAATAAATATACACTGTGGTTTGAATACTGAAAGAAAAGTTTATTTACGTATTTACATAGAGACAAATAAAGTGTGTTAATGTTCAGGGAGAAGTCTCTGTTCAAAAAGTCTGGTGAATCCGGTGACTCGGTTCCTTATATAGAATGTTCTTGATTGGTTACCTATCTCCACATAACACTCGGGCCTATGAACTGTTCATAACTTGCCCACCATGTGAATACACTTTATGTAAGATTTCAAATGCTTAGACCAAAATTTGTCTGAGTAATTTCGTAGAGACCACAGGAGGTAATTTTTTTTAATTTTGACCCCAATTTTGACCCTTTAACATCTATTATTTTGGTCTCAAATCAAAAATACAAAGTTTTACCCATGTCCAAGTTACCTACATGTAAAATTTCAAGTTTTTAGACCCAAAATTGGTGGAGGAATTTGGTAGAATCTGCAAAGGTCAATTCTTTCAACTTTGACCCTTTGGCAGCAAAAATTTCCGCCCAAAACTGATTAAAATGCTTGCCGCATGTCTGAATACTCATTCTGTAGAAATTTCAAATTTTTAGGCCTAAAATTGGCTGAGTAGTTTGCTAGACACAGCAAAGATCAAATCTTTTGAACTTTGACCCTTGGCAGCTGAAATTTTTTACCCAAACCGATTAAAAAGCTCTGAATAGCCTTTATTTAAAATTTCAAATGTTTAGACCAAAAATTGGCTGAGTAATTTGGTAGAGACAGCAGAGGTCAATTTTTTTTTAACTTTGACCCCAATTTTGACCATTTAACATTTAGTTTTTTGGGCTCAAATCAAATTATAAAGTTTGATCCATGTCAAAGGAACCTACATCTAAAATTTCAAGTGTTTAGACCCAAAATTGTCAGAGGAGTTCGGTAGAGGTTTCAACGGTCAAATCGTTGAACTTTGACCCCTAAACAGCCAAATTTCGGGCTGAAAACCTATCAAAGATTTTCACAAATCTCAGTACCCTTTATATCAAATTTTGAGACTGTAGACTTAAAATTGACAGAGTTTTTGCACAGGGAAATGTGTACACACACGCACACACACACACACACACAAACGTTCACTTTTATAGATACACTAGCATGGGTGCCCGGCGTTGCCCGGGTGTTTGGAGGTGTATGTTGAGCCAAAAAACAAAAAAAAAGTGGTCAATTTTTTTAACTTTGACCCCTATTATGACCCCTTAACACTTATTATTTTGAGCTCAAATCAAGTTATTAAGGTAGATCCATGTCCAAGGAACCTATATCTAAAATTTGTGTTTACACCGAAAATTGTCGGAGGAGTTTGGTAGAGTTCTCAAAGGTCAAATCGTTGAACTTTGATCCCTTAACAGCCAAATTTCTGACTGAAAACCGATCACATAGATTTTCCCAAATCTCAGTACTCTGTATATCAAATTTCGAGTCTGTAGACTAAAAATTGACAGAGTTATTGCATAGAGACATGTACACAGACAGACACACACACACTTTCACAAATATATAGATAGATATACACACAAATGTTTATATATTTGTAAAATATTATAGTTTTTTCTTAAAATGAAAACGATATTTTTATATGAAAAAAAAAACGTTTATTTTATTAGTAAAAAGTATAAACCTGTTTTATTAGTTTGTTTTAGCACAACATGGTGTAAGATTGAGGTAAATAATAAAAAAATAAATGCATTTTTTATCTTTATAAAATTCGAGGGAAGGTAGACTTTTATAAAAAGAAAAATGTAAGAAGACTGTCATAAATGTAATTATGTCAGTAGTAACTAAAAATCTGTCAAACAAAGTTGTAAAAATCTTTTATCAACAGTCTGACTGTTCGACAGATCTTGTTTGCTAGGAGTTCAGACATGACGTCATTTTCAGTGCAGGGCCTGAATTTATGCAAGCCGTGGTAAAAACTGAGTTTTCAATTTTGTAGTTGGTTGTGTGGTTGTTATCTCCCTTTGATGTTCAAGAAAGGAAGGTGTGTGTGTGTGTGTGTGTGTGTGTGTGTGTGTGTGTGTGTGCGTGCACGCGCGCATGCGCGCCTATGAGTGTATTCAAAGGGAGATAATCACACGAAAAATAATCTAATTATTATTTTTTCATTTTCATTTTTGTTGGAGCAGAATAAAACTTCAGCAAAAATAATTTGAACCTTTGGTGCTTGTTCGGAACAATAACGAAAAGCGAAAATTGAATTTTAAAAGCAATATTATCTACTTAATTGTCATGTCGAAATTAGTAAACATATCCAAATATTACGAAATCTGATAAAGTATAAATTTAATTATTAATGAAAAAAAATAAACAGAAGCAAGGGAGGTAATTACATAAAACAATAATGGCGGATCGTTGGATCGTGAAAGTAAACGGTTTATTACTAATTTCGACATCACAATTTCAGAGCTTTCAATTTTTTTATTTTCGTTATTATTTCGAATTTTGTGGCAAGTGCTCGGCTGAACTTCAATCTATGGTTCCCTCCTTTGCCAAACTTTCACAAAAAAAAAACACTCTACTAGCTACAACCAATATCAACAATTTCCTCTCTAACTGTGCTTAAATTTAAACGCACATTTCATTAACAAAGCTTCTTTTCCAGAACTGTTCGCCTGTGGAACACTGGAACAGTGTTCCGCTGTCCTGCTTCCTGCCTGAATACAACATGGTAGCCTTTAAATTCAATGTAAAAAAAAAGTTCTTGTTGAACCGTCCCCATGAATAATCAAATTCTACCCAAATTACACTACCACCTTACATTCATTAACTCTTATCCTCGAGTGGCCTTTGGACCTTGATAAGTGGTGACTCCCAAGTAAAAAAAGCATCAAAACTTTTAAATTAACTTTTACTTACTTGCTCTAATGAATTCTTCTAAAGAAAATCTAATCTGTACTTTCACCTAACAAAAACCTTAAACAAGATACTGTAAACAATGAATTTAACTTGAAAATACGATCTAAAAATATACGGTTCATATTTCTGCACAAATACCAAAAATTAGCAATACAATCTGGTTCGCACAAATATTAATTACTTTATAAGTAATAGTTTATTTTTTATTAGTATCTTCCTGGCGTTACCCGGATTTTTTCCGGTTTGTTTTACTGTACACAGATTCGAAAAAGTTGTCAAAAAACAAATATATAACAAATAAATGTTATCAAAGGCAAGATAAGTTACTTTTCTACCAAACTGGATATGTTTTAGTGTTTATATTTAATGTAACATGCTTATTCAGCTCGAAATGCATAGTGTTTACTGTTTACCGATGTATTGGAAAATTTAAAATGGCAGCCGAGTCTGTCTTTGAGGCGGTAAGTTTGGGAAAATGAGTTATAAATAAAAAAACAGACAAAATACTGTTAGAAACTCGCTCAATATGTTACCGTGACATAGGCTGACATATATTCGGCGGCTTTTCACTTTTATTTTTCTTTATAAAGTTTTTACGCTTTATTTATTTTGAAAGTTAAATTTAATTTTTATGGCATCACTCACGCTTAGCCATTAAATTGTAACGCTTTTACGCGCCTTGATATAAAAATTACATTCTATTCGATATTTTAAATACTTTCAGATTCCTTTAAAATTTCGAATGGTTACGAAGTAAAGGGTATATATTTGCTCCCCCACCGGGCAAATTAGGCACAAGGCCGATTTTTTTATATGAGGAGTGAAGGGGAAATGGGGACCAACTCCCCGGGGAGTAGGGGAGCTAGATAGTGATAATTGGTATGAAGGGTTGCCCCTACATTGACCAAGGTCTTATATGTGGAGTCGCCCCCACATATGGTCTTTGCTTGACACTTGTTGCCCCGGCTCCGAAGGACCGGAGCCAGGTGTTGGTACGGATTTAGGTTCTTCCAAGTCCCAAAACTACCGACCAGCTTTAATAATTACTAAACGTACAACAAGTATAAACGACAAGAATTTATTAACAAACATGAAAACATGACAACACTGCAATTCAGAACATTAAGGTAAAAAGATTACTCACTTCAATAGTGGGGTTTACGGGAGGAGTGAGGACTGTATTCTAGAGTTGTACTCTGCCTGTCCAACATTGTCTTTTAGGAGAAGAACTTTTTGCATCCGTGCCTCATGTGTACGGACTCTCCTCTTCTTTTTTCAAGGGACCTCACTCCTTACCCTACACCGGTAATCCGGTGCTCTTATTTATTCCCCTACAGTACTCCCCCCCAAAATACGGAGTACCTGAAATAAATGGGCAACATTTTTAATTTTATTTAAACCGTCACAAAATTTTTTAAATGTGCTGGCCATCTGACATGTCTACCTGACCATGTCTTTTTCTTTTCTACTTTCTGAAGCGTCATATCTACCGGCATGGCGTTTGGGGGTGATACTTTCAGATATGTCTCTTCCAGTGCTGCGGGTTTTAACCTGTCTACCGAAATGTTTTGTTCCTCATTCTTGATAAGCACTTGAAAAACTTATTTTGTCTCTCCACAACCTTAAAGGGGCCACGATACGGCGGTTGCAGGGAATGCCTCCTTTCCGTATCACGGATAAAGACATGCGTGCAAGTCTCTAAACCCTTAGGTACATATGGGACCATGTTCCTATTCGAGCCTGAGGGAGAATATGCCATCTTGGCCATTTTTGTTGTTAGCCGGTCGACAAACGCTGTCATATCCATAACTTTTTTTGGTGCTTCAAAAAAATATTGTGCTGGCAACCGCAATGTGGTTCCATATAGAGCCTCCGCTGCTGAGCACTCCATATCTCTTTTCACCGTTGTCCGCAGTCCCAACAATATTAGTGGCAGATGTTCTAACCACCTTGTATTGTCCGTAAGCTGTGCCCGTAAGGAGGCTTTCAGACTGCGATGTAGTCGCTCGACCATGCCGTTTGCCTGGGGGTGATAAGCCGTGGTGTGTATACTCTTGGTGCCCAAAAGTTTTGCAAGTTTATGAAAAAGGTCTGACTCAAACTGTCGACCTCTGTCTGATGTAACATTTTGTGGTACACCGAATCTGGCCACCCAGCCAGCAAGGAATGTCCTGGCAGTTGTGTATGCCGTCATGTCTGGCATCGGTAGAGCTTCAAACCATCGTGAGAATCTGTCGATACATGTCAGCAGATAGCACTGACCTTCACATGTCGGAAATGGTCCGGTGATGTCGATATGAATGTGCTGAAATCTCTCATCTGGAACTGGAAACGTGCCTAGAGGAGCCCGCGTGTGACGACCGACCTTGGCTTTTTGACACTCCACACACGTTTTCGCCCATGCTCTTGTATCAGCTTTTATTCGCGGCCAGACATATCGGTCTGTTAGTAGCCTTACAGAGGCATTGGCCCCTGGATGCGATAGACCGTGTACTGCCTTAAATATGTCTTTGCGTAGCGATGCTGGAACGTATGGTCGCAGTTTGTTTGTGCTTGTGTCACACACAACTTTTGTGTGGCTGGTCTGGTAGGGTTGGTAATTGTCACTAGGTTCAATGAAGTTGGATTATTCTGCAGGAGATTTTGTAAATGTTCATCCTTCTGTTGTTCTTTAGACAAGGTGTCGACGTCAATTGCCGGCTGCAACAGGAAGGAATTAATTCCCCGCGATAAGGTGTCTGCTGGGATGTTGTCTGCTCCCTTGATGTGCTGGATATCCGATGTCAATTGAAGGATATAATCCATCTGGCGAATCTCTCTGGGAGAATATTTGTCCGAGGAAGACTGTAAAGCGCCTAACAGGGGTTTGTGGTCCGTGAGGATATGGAACTGCTAACCTTCCAAGAGCTGCCGGAAATGGCATATCGCGGAGAATGCAGCTAACAGCTCTCTGGAAAATGTACTATAGCGTTTCTCAGTCTCTGTTAATTTTTTTTGAGAAAAAGGAAATGGGTTTCCAGTCCGCATCACATTTTTGTTGTAGGACCGCTCCAATTACAATTGCGGATGCATCCACTGCTAGGCACAGCTCCTGGTTGGGTTGGATGTGAGACAATTTTGCAGTCTCCTGCAACATAGCCTTGATCTTGTTGAATGCTTCTACCGCGTGCTCTGAAAATACAATGTCACACTTCCTCACATTTTCAACAAACTTGTCAATGGTAAAAGTACTTGTGCACAGTGAGGTAAGAACCTACGATAAAAGTTTATCAGCCCCAAGAATTGACGCAGCTGCCTCATTGTGGCAGGGATAGGGAAATTTTGAATGGACTTGACCATCTCTGGTGATGGGGATATTCCCGCCTCTGAAATATGGTGTCCTAAAAAAATTACTTCGGATTGACCAAAAGCACATTTTAATGGGTTTAGGACTATCCCATATTGCTTCAAACGTTCGAAGACCTGTTGCACATGACCGATGTGTTCCTTTCTAGTTTGGCTAGCAATAAGTACATCGTCAATATATGCACAGACGAATGGCAAATCTGACAACACCTGGTCTATGAACCGTTGGAATGTTTGTGCTGCATTCCGCAACCCAAAAGGAACTCGCATAAACTCGAACATCCCGAATGGGGTGATGATAGCCGTTTTAGGAATGTGTTCGGGCTCCACCGGTATTTGGTGATATGCTCGAATTAAATCCAATTTTGTAAAAAAACGGTTATTTTGAGCCACTGCTGTCATGCCCTGGACATGTGGTACTGGGTATCTATCTGGTTTAGTGACTGCATTCAGTGCTCTGTAGTCCCCACATGCCCGCCATGTGTTAACACCTTTGTTGACAAGATGAAGAGGTGAAGCCCATTCACTCTTTGAAGGGCGAACTATGCCTAACTTCATCATTTGCTGAAATTCAGCCTTGGCCGCTGTTACCTTTTCTGGTGCTAAGCACCTAGCTTTGCTATGAACGGGCGGACCATTTGTTTCGATATAGTGTGTGGTGGAGTGTGGCAAAACGTCCCTATGGAAAGAAGGCACTGAAATTGGAGGGTATTCCTTCAAGAGACTCAGAAAATCGTCATCCTGATTTGCATGTGCCACTGCTGGACACAATGGAGTACCAGTCCTAACTACCCCACACGCTGTGAGATGCGTTTCTGGATCTTTCAGACACTGGCCTGTTATATCCACCACCAAACCGAACGCCTGTAAAAAATCGGTACCTAAAATAGCACTGTCTACATCCGCCACTATAAAAATGTGGGTAAATGTTCTATGCAGGCCTAAATTAAGGTCCATACACTTCTCCCCATATGTGTGTATTAACGAGCCATTCACAGCTCGTAGTGTGAATTTACAGGGAGGGGATTTCTTGTCGGCTGCAGTCGCAGGAATGAGAGACACCTGTGCCCCGCTGTCCACCAAAAAGGACGTACCTGAGTTTTTGTCCACCACATAAAATAGGCGGCCTGAACGAGATGCACCGACAGTTGATGCCGCATTCTTCTGTCGGTTTAAGCTTTTCCCGAACTCTTGTAACTACACGGTGGGATACAAGAATTTGCCTTCTCCCCAAATCTCTTGTGCTTCCAGCAAATGGTCCTATCCTGCCTCCGTTCTCTGGAGTGGCTGCGCGCACCCCCCCACCTTTGCTTATTCTCGAGGGTAAGTCTCGCGATGTCCTCCGCCATTTTGTTCATGCGAGCTTCCAATCTGGTCTGTCCCTTCATTAGTTTGGAGAGTAGCTCGTCTTTCTCCGATGTCTGAACGCCAGCCACCGTTGCCGACCGTGTCAACATTATATCGGCAATATGGTCGGCTATCTCAGCCACTCGTTCCACTGGCATAGATTCATCTTGTGCAGCTATTACCACCTTATACTCGGTTGGTATGCGCTGTAGGAAGATGTGTTTGACAATTGTCCATTGTCCCTTCAGCCAACTTCTGCAGGCGCTTTAGAAACTGTGACGGCGTGCTATCCCCCATCGTTTCCTGTTCTAATAATTGTGAGATTCGCCTGTGTGCTGAAACTGACACAGCAGTTGTCACTCTTTCTCGTAGGGTGTCATATGGTTTCTCCGTGGGAGGAGATATAATTAGGTCTCTCACCTCGACGATAGCATCCTGAGGTAATATAGTCGCCACATGGCAAAACTTTTCAGTCTGTCCTGATATCGTTTTCTGCCGAAAATATAAATCTAGCTGTGCGAAAAACAAAGCAGGGTCATTCCATACATCCGTTGGAATCAGACTGAATGTGGGCAACGCCATTTCACATTTATTTATGATTTTTATTATTATTATTTATTTTTATCTTATTTATTTATTCATAGCGACAGTTAGCTAGATGACACCGTATAGTAGTAATAGTAGGGACAGAGCAAGAGGAAGACGAAGTGTGACGTAGTGTTCACATCAGCCAATCACGAGACTGGCGCCGCGTGCAAATTGAAGAAGACGCGGTCGGCCATATTTGTTGTGCGAGAAAAATGTGAATATCCCAATGAAAGGGTAACGATACTTGTATAAAATAAATCTCGGCACAAAAACGTAACTAGTCATTATTTTTTTATTTTTTTATTTTTAACTTACGTACGTAAATGTTTTGTTTATTTATTTTTAACTACTCTGACGCCGGGATTCATGTTATGGATTATTTTTATTTAAAAATAAACTTTAATTTTACGCATTTTCCTTTTGTTATTAAAACATAAAAAGAACGTTGCTTTGCGTATTCTATGTTGCTAGTTTGGGTCACCACTGTTGGTACGGGTTTAGGTTCTTCCAAGTCCCAAAACTACCGACCAGCTTTAATAATTACTAAACGTACAACAAGTATAAACGACAAAAATTTATTAACAAACATGAAAACATGACAACACTGCAATTCAGAACATTAAGGTAAAAAGATTACTCACTCCAATAGTGGGGTTTACGGGAGGAGTGAGGACTGTATTCTAGAGTTGTACTCTGCCTGTCCAACATTGTCTTTTAGGAGAAGAACTTTTTGCGTCCGTGCCTCATGTGTACGGACTCTCCTCTTCTTTTTTCAAGGGACCTCACTCCTTACCCTATACCGATAATCCGGTGCTCTTATTTATTCCCCTACACAGGTAAGTATTTGGTTACGAAGTAAAGTAATGCATTGCTTTCTTCAATTATTAACAAATAATTAACATGGCTGACTTGGGTATTTTTTTACGAACTGCCTCAGCGTAGTATAAACACTCCCCAACCACCCCATGTTAAGAACGGCTTTCGGAATAAACACTCCCCGAACCTCCCGATGTCAAGACCGGCTTTCGAGGTTGGGGTGTTTATTCCGAAAGCCATTCTTAAAATGGGGAGGTCGAGGTGCTTATAATACGCTGGGGCAGTAGGGCGGGGCCGAGGCACGTCGTAAAAATTTACCCTGAACTTATTTACGAATAAAAGACAAAATGTGTTGTGGTTAATTACTTTTTAAAATTAGTATTATTTAATGTTATTGCATTTTTTTATTTCAATAAACAATATTAGAGTTTTTTTTTTGTTTTGTTTTTTCGATTTCAAAAATACAAATCACGGAAGTCACGGAACGAAGATATCATATTCCAAAAATTACGTAAATTGGATCAAGCATTTTTTTTAAATTGGAAAATCAAATTTTATTAGGAAACGAGACGCTATATATATTTTTTTATCAGTCATGTTTTAAAAATAAGGGATAGACAACTCAATTCCAACTATCGAGATCATTATCAATCTTGTAATACATACAATTTACTCTTAAAATCGTAAAAAAAAGAGGTGAATGTAAAGTGGTTGTCCATCTGCAAAGGTTGTTTATTCCGAAAGCCGTTCTTAGCATGGGGAGATTGAGGGTGTTTATTCCGAAAGGCATTTTCTTATTCTTCCTGTAATCAACTTCTTAAAGGCAAGTCTTCGGGTGGTCCTCCAGTCCACTTTCACCAAAATGATTTTCTATACAAAAATATATATGCTTGCTTGATTAATTTGCGTGATTTTTGGAATATGACCTTTTCGTTCCGTGACGAGTATCTACGTTATGTACATATATTTTTAAGTCGAAAACACGCACAACTATCAAATAATTATATTAATAACTGAATCGAAAAATAGGATATAAAATCGTTCGTCAATTTTATTAAAACATCTGTTTTAATTGTACGTAAATACGTTTCATTCGTATTACCTATTATTTTTTGACTTTATGGAAGTCTATCAAAGTAATGTTTTTTTTTTTTAGTTACTTCCCTTGTTTGCGGCCATTTAAAAAAAAAAAAAAAAAAAAAAAAAAGTGTCGAATTGTTCGGAATCATTCGGATATTTCCGGTGGAACTCGACCTCGAATTCGTAACCGTTTTGAACGACAACGGAAATACCCGAAGATTGCCGATACTCGTTTTTGATGATAGGCCGCCATATTTAATATCTTATCAAGGTATGTCTTCATTTTTGTATTATTTTCTATTATCGCCTTTTCCTTGATTTATTCCGGTCGCACAATCCACAAGAATTGGTGGAAATCCAAAAATTGTTTAATGGCTAATTTTCTTAGATTTCCATGTGGCAAACTTTAGGCGAGAATAAGATGAACAACTATTTGCCGCCATGTGCTTTCTCTAAGTTTTAACGTTGGCGACATTTTTTTTTTTTTGTTCATTAATTTATCTTTTGTATTTTTCTTTATATTTATGAAAATAATATATTAAAGTTATAATTCGGGATAATTAGCTTTCTTTGTTTTGTTTAAAAAAATATTTAGAAATTTTTTTTTTTTCAATTAATTACTTATTTCCGTAGATTTTCTTTTTTGCATTTGGGGATTCTCTTTATTCTTTTTTAGAAAATCTTTCTCTAGTTTTAAATTTTAAAGTGATTATAAAATGATACTTTTTTTTTTTTTTTTAATTTCTTTCATCTTAATTTTACCTTCCGGTAATGTTTCTTAATAGTTTATTCCTTTTTATTTCTCTCTTTTGAAAAAAAAAAAAAAAAATGCTCTTATTTCTAACACGTCAGACTTTGAGAAGGGGGGGGGGGGGCTGGTCTCTTGTCCAGATTTCTAACCATTCACTTTTTTCTTTAAAAAAAGCAAACTAAAAGCCCCTCCGCGCACTTGCTTTTCTTCAGTCCCCCCCCCCCCCTTAAAAATTGGCGCACTTGTATTAAAATGGAGATTAGAGGTAATTTCATCTAAAGATTTTTATCTAGAACTAATATATAATATATATATATATATATATATAGGTAGCTTTATAGGATCCGAATAGTTTTCCTAGTTTAAACTTTAAACCCTAAAACAATTTTACGTTTTTATAATACCTTTTTAAACACAAATTATTAAAGTTAAATTTTTACTGTAACGGTTTTTTACAGACGGGAGTGATTCTATAAAATAACCCTTTTTTTTTTTTTTCCAAGCCTTTAAAAGACTGCGATCGAAATAATGGCTGACGTACACGAGTGCTCTCTACCCCTCCAGCGAAATACTCTAATATGTAAATTTGTGCATTGTCAACCAGACTCAAAAGTTTATGAATAGAAGTATTATTTACATTTTATTTGCTAAATATAAAGAAAATCCAGGTTTGTATTACAATCCACTGAGGTACTTTTAAGGCCGGTCTCACGTCCGTATATAACAAAATAGTTTGTTGTAGATTTGGGTGTGCTAAAAACGAATCTGAAAACCGTTTCGGTCGAAAAAAAAAAAAAATAATAATAGTTTTCATGATATGAAGAAATGGTGCTAATGCAGAGAGTGATCCGCGCTATTTTAGAAAACGTATTTCCACGTTTAAAGTTTTTTTTTTTTTTTCTCAATTGTAAGGTTAAAGTGCAGGATACAAAATACCCTCCCCTCCCCATGTTAAGGATGGGTTTTTAAATAATAACGTTATTTCAGCACGGATCACTCTCTGCATGAGTACCGAAGGAATTACTTTCGAAAAGTGGGTGATCACTTTTCCATGTAAATTTAACTTAAAATGAGCACCTACTTTCTGGCCACCTGAAAGAGGGGGTATTTTTTGTTTGATTTCTTTTGCATAGTATTAACCTCTGAACTCTGGGACTATTTTCCATTTCACAGCCTAGCCTTCGTTTACGCTACGCGCGAGCATAAAAAAGGCTGTTAAATGTGCACTCGCGTACCAAACTGCTTTGTCACAGCGTATTGACGAAAAATAAAAATTAGTCGAAAAACAAGTAGTTTTCCAAATATTAAACCATGTAATTCTATGTTATCACGGGTGGCCGTTTTGTACGCGCACGCGCGTGCACATGGCCTACGCCCGCTGCGTTCAGGGGTTAATACTACTATCGCGCGCTTGTGCGTACAAAAATGGCCAGCCGTGATAACATAGAATTATATGGCTTCATATTTGGAAAACTACTTGTTTTTCGTCTAATTTAAAATTTTTGCCAATACTACACTGACAAGGCAGTTTGGTACACGAGTGCACATTTAACATCCTTTTTATGCTCGTGTGGTTAACCTGTACGGATAGGGTTCCGAGTTAGCGGAAAACTCGTCTGACGTAAACGGTGTCGAGGCGAAAAATTACCCCTTCAATAAAGTGCAGAGTTGTTAATTTGAAAAAATAAAATAAATAGTTCAAATAATTAGTATTTTGGGGTTTGTATTACTGTACACAGATTCGAAAAAGTTATCAAAAAACAATATATAACAAATAAATGTTATCAAAGGCAAGATAAGTTACTTTTCTACCAAACTGGGTATATTTTTCGTGTTTTTATTCAATGTAACATGTTTATTCAGCTCGAAAACCATACAGTGTTTACCGATGTATTGGAAAATTCAAGAGGGCGTCTGATTCTCTCTTTAACCCTAATATTTCATAGTCCGAAAACTAAGCAAAATAAATGTGGGTTGATAAAAGTTGTAAATAAAATTCAATATTATGTAAAAAAAAAAACTTTCTGGATAATTTTTTTTCTCGGTAATATAATTATTCGAATTACAATAACAACAAAAAAAGATAATTTTAAAAAAAGCTTTAAATGATATTAATGTATTTATTTGCGGTAATCTCCAAAAATACCGTTAGGGCTTACAACATGGCCGCCAGAAGAGTCATGTGATCCGGTTGATCCAAAACATGAATCGTGCAAATGAACGCAAACTTGAAGGCAAATGAACGCAGCCTTGAAGGCAAACTTTGACAAACAATCACAATTTGTTTGTATTTAATTTTTTGTTGATATAATGTGGTTATAAAAATAGGCAAACTTTGAGAAACAATCTTAGGTTGTTTTTAGTTAAAACAGTGTTTATAAAAAGTATTTTATTCAGAACAAACAAGTGGCCGTTTTTGATGTGGGGTAAAAACCAGCTCCCCTAAAAGTAGGCAAAAATGGGGCACTCTGGTTACCAAAAATAATAATTGTCCCAGTATAGAGGGTTTCCCCTCCATTGACTGGTACAAATTATCTTAAGTGCAGCAATGCAGCATCTGCAGAACTACGCAATATGAAGTTTAAATGGATTTTTTTTTTTTTTTTTTTTTTTCGTTTTGATTTTATTATTCAAATTGATATAGGGTGGTCCTTATGTTTGGCGCTTTTTTTTCAAAAATTTACGGAGGCTTGTAAAGAACATTTTTAAATACATGTGTCAACAGAAGACGTTAGAATTAATTTTATTAACTCTAGTCTGTGTAGTTCGTTAATAAAAATGCATTTGTTTTACAAAAGGTAATATTTTTATAGCATAAAAAAAAAAAAACGTAACTCGAACGCTTATCCACAGAAATTAACAAACACACGAAATGATGATGTCACTATTAAAATGTGCACTATTGACGTTTTACACATCGCCGTCGAGGTACCTAGAGCACTAGCACTAGTACCGATTAATTAAAATGCATTAAAAAAAATTTACGAAGTGCCCAGCCCAGCGTATTATAAACACCCCAACTTCCCCATATTAAGAACGGCTTTCGGAATAAACACTCCCCCCTCCCAAACCTCGAAAGCCGTTCTTAACATTGGGAGGTTGGGGTGTTTCACTGGGGCAGGTCGTTAAAAAAAAAAAAAAAAAAAGATACCAAACTTAAACTACGTAAAAAGGTAATCTCCAAAAATACCGTTAGGGCTTACAACATGGCCGCCAGAAGAGTCAACAAAAAACTGCGAATAAAATATATAAAACTCGTAATTTCTGTTTTTAAAGTGGGTTGTCAATTTTCTTTATGAAATATACTTCCAAAATAAACTATTACAGTCGTTTAAAACATAATAGAAGTATTATTTTTTATTTTTTAAAAACAATGTTTACAAAATGTCTACGCACGTTTGTAGACATTTTGTAAACATTGTTTTTAAAAAATAAAAAATAATACTTCTATTATGTTTTAAACGACTGTAATAGTTTATTTTGGAAGTATATTTCATAAAGAAAATTGACAACCTACTTTAAAAACAGAAAATACGAGTTTTATATATTTTATTCGCAGTTTTTTGTTGACTCTTTTGGCGGCCATGTTAAGCCCTAACGATATTTTTGGAGATTACCCCTTCACGGTGTGATAAGTCACTTCACCAGTTCACCAGTGAACTTCACCACGCGCCTGAAGACGGTGAAATGGCATAAAATAGTCCCAGAGGTTCATACCATGCAAAAAGTAAATTTGCGACAGGTTTGATTATCAGATCCGTTGTCAGCGACCTCGAATATCCTTATATATAAAAAAAAGAAAAAAAAATTAGAGTAGTCGGTGTTTTATTGTAGCGTAAGGTAATAATACCAATAAGGAAAACTCTTTGGTGTATGCACTCGTCACGGAACGATGTCATATTTCAAAAATCGCGTAAATTGATCAAATAGTGTTTTTGTTTTAAGAAAATCAAATTTTATAACTAAGCGAGACGTAGTGATTTTTGGTCGGCCATGATTTTGATCCAGCATAAATAAAGGTAACAATTCGAAGTATCGAGATCAGATTCAACCTTTATAATGAATATATTGGTATTTTTAGGCCATTCAGAAGTATAGTCGAACCAACCAGACCGCCAGACCGGTGTCAATTGAAAATTGCTTGATGTACAAATGTTGCGTGTTGCGCTAACCAAACCGGGCGGACTTCCTTGTTTAGTTTGAATTTTCCTGCAGCCATATTTTAGGTGTTTTTTGTTTTTTTTTTTACACTTCAAGTATTTTTGCTTACAAATATTTTTCAATAAAAAGCAATAAAATATCATGGCGTAACGGAAGAATGTGCGACTCTACATCCGGCCATACCGGTGTCAGGTGAAAACCTCGAGTGGAACAAAGTTACAAAACCGGAGTTCTGCTTTAAAAACAAATTGACATGAAAGAAATATGAAACCTTTTTTTGTTTGTCCCCCCCCCCCCCCCGTATATTCCGAAAAAAAAAAAAACGATTAAATTTTGCATTGGGATGAAAAATATATGTATTGATCTAATTTAACTATTATTAGAAAGAAAAAAAAAGAATACAATGTTTTTAAGTGTTATTTGGTGGGGTATGTACTATTCAGGTCGAAAAAGGAAAAATTAGGAAAATTCATCTAGTAGAACAACTATTGTGTTTTTAGTAAAAACAAGTAATCTAAAATATTTGTTCCGAGTTATGTTACCTGTGTGAACTCTTTACCGTCTACTTTATAAGATCTAAGAAAAATACAATTCACCTAATTTTCTGTAAACATTACTTACTATAAATAACTTTCTACTCAGTGAATTTTCGTAATTTTTTGGATATATTACTATCTTCGACATGGCAAGTGGGGGTTGTATTACTGTACACATAGATTCGAAAAAGTTGTCAAAGAAAACAAATATATAACAAAGGAATGTTATCAAAGGCAAGATAAGTTAGTTTTCTACTAAACTGGATATAATTTTCGTGTTTTTATTCAATGTAACATGTTTATTAAGCTCGAAAAGCATACAGTGTTTACCGATGTATTGAAAAATTAAACATGGTGTCTGGCTCTCTCTTTAACACGGTAAGTTCGGCAACAGGTGTTATAAATAATAAGCTAGACAAAATACTGTTAGAAATTCGCTCAATATATATTACCGTGACATAAGTTGACATATATTCAGTTAGGTGTATCAGAATTTTTGTAGGAATTTTTGACACCCCTAACACGAAACTGCAAATAAAATATAAAAAAATCGTAATTTCTCTTTTAAAGGTGGGTTGTTTATTTTCTTTATGGATTATACTTCCAAAATAAACTATTAAAGTTGTATAAAAAGTAATAGAAATATTTTTTTTTAAATAGTAATGAAATTAATTGAATGTTACGAGTTCAGTATTTTTCAATTTTTAAACTTTAAAAATCTATCAAAATTTTTCTATTGATTCTATTTTTACGATATTTTCAGGGTCAATGTGAAATTTTATGATCTTTCCAATAAATCGAATATAATATTTTAGACAAACGTTTTTTTTTTTTTAATTCACGCCCCCCCCCCCCACCATTTTCAAATGTCTATTAAAAAGTAAATAATTAATTTATGTACCAAACTTTTATATATCACAAATTGAAGATAAAAGATCAATGAATAATATATTCAAATTTAAAACAAAAAAAGTAGTGTTTTTTAGAAATTTACCTGTAAAGTCCGAAGTTTAAAACTAAAAAAAAACGTGTTTTTTTTTTTTTTTGTTGTTTTTTTTTTTTTTGTTGTTTTTTTTTTTTTTTTAGTGAAAACTTGGTCCTTGCTCCTTTAATTGAAAAAAAAAAAATAGGGCTTGAATTACATTTTTCGAGGAGTTATAAGCTTCGAAAGATAGCGGGTGGAATTATTCAATAGTTTTCACGAAATTTCTGACACTGCTAATATTCGGTAGGTTTTTAATAGTATTTTATCTAGTTTATTATTTATAACACCTTTTCCGAAACTATACATATATGTATTATATACATATAATATATTATATGCATATATATGTATATTATATATATATATATATATATATATATATTATATTTTATGTGAGTAAATGACATAGATATATATTATATATATGTGTATATATATATATTAAATATATATTATATATATATGACATATATATATTATATATATGATATATATATGACATATATATATTATATATATGATATATATATTATATATATATATCATATATATGTATATGATATAAATATATGTGTATATGATATAAATATATGTGTATATGATATATATATATATATGATATAAATATATGTGTATATGATATATATATATATATATGATATAAATATATGTGTATATGATATATATATATATGATAAATATATGTGTATATGATATATATATATGATATATATATATGATATATGATATATATATATGATATATATATATATGTATGATATATATGGTATATATATATGATATATGTATATGATATATATATGGTATATATATATGATATATGTATATGATATATATATGGTATATATATATGTATATGATATATATATATGGTATATATATATATGATATATATGATATATGTATGGTATATGTATATGATATATGTATATGGTATATGTATATGAGATATATATGTATATGATATATATATGTATGATATATATATGTATATGATATATATATATATAAATATATATGATATATATAAATATATATATATGATATATATATATATGATATATATAAATATATATATATATGATATATATAAATATATATATATGATATATATAAATATATATATATGATATATATATATGATATATATAAATATATATATATATGATATATATAAATATATATATATGATATATATAAATATATATATATATGATATATATAAATATATATATATGATATATATAAATATATATATATGATATATATATGAAAGATATATATCTATATATATATGTATATGATATATATATGAAAGATATATATCTATATATATATGTATATGATATATATATGATATATATATGAAAGATATATATCTATATATATATGTATATGATATATATATGATATATATATGAAAGATATATATCTATATATATGTATATGATATATATATGATATATATATGAAAGATATATATCTATATATATATATGTATATGATATATATATGATATATATATGAAAGATATATATCTATATATATATGTATATGATATATATATGATATATATATATGAAAGATATATATCTATATATATATGTATATGATATATATATGATATATATATATCTATATATATATGTATATGATATATATATGAAAGATATATATATATATATATATATATGAAAGATATATATGTATATGATATATATATGAAAGATATATATGTATATGATATATATATGATATATCTATATGATATATATATATATATGATCTATGATGTATATATATGATATATATATATGTATACATGTATATATATATGGTATATGTATATATATATGGTATATGTATATATATATGATATATATATATGTATATATATATGGTATATGTGTATATATATATGGTATATGTATATATATATATGATATATATATATGGAGATATA
Organism: Euprymna scolopes; assembly: GCF_053919585.1. Lineage (NCBI taxonomy): Eukaryota > Metazoa > Mollusca > Cephalopoda > Sepiida > Sepiolidae > Euprymna > Euprymna scolopes. Next base: position 103,079,739 of record NC_136507.1, read on the forward strand.
TATATATGTATATGGATATATATATATTCATGTATATGGATATATATATGGATATATATATATTCATGTATATGGATATATATATGGATATATATATGGATATATATACATGTATATGGATATATATATGGATATATATACATGTATATGGATATATATACATGTATATGGATATATATATATGTATATGGATATATATATGGATATATATATGTATATGGATATATATATGGATATATATATATATATGGATATATATATATACATGTATATGGATATATATATGTATATGGATATATATATGGATATATATATGGGTATATATATATTTATGTATATGGATATATATATGGATATATATATATACACGTATATGGATATATATATACATGTATATGGATATATATATGTATGTATATGGATATATATATGTAGGATATGGATATATATATGTATGTATATGGATATATATATATATATGTATGTATATGGATATATATATATATATGTATGTATATGGATATATATATATATATATATGTATGTATACGGATATATATATATGTATGTATACGGATATATATATATGTATATAATATATTGTATGTATACGGATATATATATATGTATGTATACGGATATATATATATGTATGTATACGGATATATATATATGTATGTATACGGATATATATATATGTATGTATACGGATATATATATATGTATGTATACGGATATATATATATGTATGTATACGGATATATATATATATGTATGTATACGGATATATATATATATGTATGTATATATATATATGTATGTATATGGATATATATGTATGTATATGGATATATATATATGTATGTATATGGATATATATATATGTATGTATATGGATATATATATATGTATGTATATGGATATATATATATGTATGTATATGGTATATATATATGTATATGGATATATATGTATGTATATGGATATATATATGTATGTATATGGATATATATATATGTATGTATATGGATATATATATATGTATGTATATGGATTATATATATATGTATGTATAGGATATATATATGTATGTATATGGATATATATATGTATGTATATGGATATATATATGTATGTATATGGATTATATATGTATGTATATGGATATATATATGAATATATATGTATATATATATGCATATATATGGATATATATATGATTATATATGTATATATATATGCATATATATATGTATATATATATGATATATATATATATTATATGACATATATTATATGATATATAGATATTATATGTATATATCTTCTGTAATACTTGAGGTATTACCACTCTATCTGCGTACATTAGAGTTTCATCGCACTTTGAAAATGGAAAAACTGTTAATCCTTTCCTCTTCTTTTCTTTTTGTCCCACTTGTTTTTTTATCTTGTTAATGTATTCATCTGTTCTTGCTGCTTTCTTTATTTCCTCAAGTGTTACCGGAAGTTCCCTAACAGTATTTATTAATCTATCTGTTAGTTCATTTTCTTTTTTTAGTGCAGCTATAACAGTTTCTTCAAGTAATTCAGTTTTATTTGGGATCAACCTGGACAACCCATCTGCGTGTGCAATTTTGCTGGATGCTAGGTGTTTCATTTTAAAATTGTAGTTTAACAGAATCATGCTCCATCTTTGTAACCTATTAGCTGTATGAGTAGGAACTCCTTTTTTGGAACCAAAAATCGATAACAAAGGTTTGTGGTCCGTTTCCAATATAAAAAATCTTCCATGGATGAACCTATGAAATTTCCTCATGGCGTATACAATTGCCAGACCTTCTTTTTTTATCTGACTATAATTTTTTTCTGCGGGTAGCAAAACCCTTGAGGCATGAATAATTGGTTTAGTCGAACCATCTTTGAGTCTGTGTAGTAGTACAGCACCTAAACCGTATTCGCTCGCATCTGCTGCTACAATTAATTCTTTTTTCGGATCGTAGTGAGCTAGTGCTAAATCCGATAACAGACATTTTTTAATCTTTAGGAATGCTTCATCACATTCTTTTGTCCAGAGCCATTTTTTATTCTTTTTCAATAATTCGTTTAAAGGTGCCCTTAGTTCATGCATATTTGGGATATAAGAATTATAATAATTTGCTAGTCCCAAAAATGACTGTAGCTGCACTATATTTTCTGGTCTAGGCATGTTTTTGATTGCTTCAGTCCTATTAGGATTAGGTTTTCTACCATTTCGATCAATCACCTGTCCCAAATATTCAATTTTGTCCATCCCAAAATTACATTTTTTGAGAGCCACTTTCAATCCATAGTTTGATATTCTCTCGAATACTTTGCCAATGTGGATCTTATGCTCTTCCACATTTTTACTTCTTATAAGGATGTCATCTAGATAAGCCATAGCAAAATCCAAACCTGCTAGCATTGTATCCATAATTTGCTGGAACAAATTTGGGGCTACTTTTAAACCAAAAGGCAAACGTTTTAGTGAAAATAGTCCCTTATGGGTATTTAATGTCAGGTACTTAGCACAATCTTTCTGGACTTTTACTTGCCAATACGCTTCAGACAAATCAATTTTTGTAAAAAAATTTTCTTCCGCTTAACTTCGAAAAAATTTCCTCTGGGGTAGGAAGCGGGTAGTTATGCTCCTTGAGACAATCATTTAGACCTGTCGAAAAATCCGCGCATACCCTGATTTTATTATTTTTCTTCTTAACGTAAACCGTGGGTGAAGCCCATTCAGAGTAGTCCACTTTTTCTATTACTCCAATATCTTGAAGTCTCTTTAATTCTTTCTCTATAGTTTCTAATGCTGAATATGGAACCTTTCTTTTGGGTTTGAAAACTGGTTTAGCCTCGTCCTTTAGTTAAATTTCACCTCCGTTTTCGTGCAGCAACCCAAACCTTCAGAGAATACCTCTTTAAAATCTTTTTTTAATTCGTCAATAAACTTTCCTGGTAGTTTAGACTTTTCTAAACCCGCCAGACTTACTTTATTGCAAAATGAGCTTATGGGTTTTCCCCATAAATTAAAAAGAATCATTAAGTCTATACCGAACAAATTAGAATTTTTCCCCGGTACGACATATAACTTGGTTTTCACAGCATTCTCCTTTAGAGACACATTGGTAAAAAATTCACCCTTAAATTTTAGTTTATTTCCAGACACACTTCTGGCAATTTTTTTTTGTATTTTGTAACTTTGGAAACCCAATTTTCTTCGTCAATTATACTTATGTCGCTTCCCGTATCTAGAAGACAGTTCACATTACAGCCATTAATTTTAATTTTAATATATTTTCTTTTATCACACCTAGACTCATTTTTAGAACCAATGGTCTTTATTTCTGCTTTTCGGTATTTTCCTTTCCTGCATACCGTTGATTTATGGCCTTTTTTATTACATTTGTTACATATTTTGTATTTAAAGTAACAATCTTTAGTGAAGTGGTTTTTTCCCCCCACATGTCTTACAGGATTTTTCGTGTGCACATTTCATCACCCTTTCCATTTTTTTTCCATATTTTTTTCTTCAAAATTTTTTCCTTCGATGCTTGTATTGTCCTGCTTTAAATTTAACAGTTTATGACACTTTTCCGTAACTTTTTGTAACGTTATTTCTGTGTCTTGGTTCATAATGGATAATATCCTTGAACGAATATCCTTATCTTTAGAGGCTGTTAAACCTTGCACAAAGATTAGACTTTTAAACATATCCTCTTTGAGGTCTTTTAATTTAAAGGATTCACAATGAGCATTCACTTTCCCTGCATAAGTAATAAAATCTTCGTCCTCCTGCTTCGTGATATTTAAACATTTATAACGTGTATAGAATAGACTATCTCGTTCACTGAAAATGTTTGACAATATTTTTATTGTTTCACTAAAAGAAATCTCTTCAGGTTTCTTGGCAGGATAAAATTCGTATACTTTGTATTTTCCTGAGATCCAAGTTTTTGAAGAAGAAGGATAATCTTCTCTTCATCTGTCCAAGACTGACATCTCTTAGCAAAAATATTTTCGTATCTCCGAAAATATGCCGGAAAAGTTAACCCATTTGTCGGCTTGTATACAAATTCGGATAAAGAATTTGCTATTCCTTCAGGAGTGAAACGACAGTCTTTCTGCTGCGTTAAAATACTCTAGTATTTCGCTTTGCTTCAATTGATGTTGCTGAAGTAATTCCATTTGTTTTTGTTGTGCAAACAATGCCGATTGCATAGTTCTAGTGAATTCCGCTAATTGCTCCATGTTAAAAAAAAATTTTTTTTTTTTTTTTTACAAAACCACACAATTAAACAAAAGATTAACTCATATGTCCTATAAATTCAATGAATTAAAAGCACAATGTCCTTCCGAAGAGAAGAAGAAAAAAAACACTTCCAGCCAAATAAAACTTGAAATGGACACTTTTTTTTTTTTTTAAATATTCTTTTAAAAAAAAATGTTCGCTTCAAAATGTCAATTTCTTTCTTTTTTTTTTTTTTATGACCGTAACCGACTGAAACACTTACTTTTTAAATGTTGGCTCTGTCGAAGTTTTCCTTTTTCTTCTTCCTTCTTTGGATTTCTTTTGTTTTCTGCTCGTTAATCTTCTTGTGTGCTTATTCCTTCGCTTTGTTTTTTAGTAAGTTTTGTTCGAATTCTTCGTCGCCAGTTGTTATATCATAGATT